>NW_018108285.1:6906-38228 GCF_000183805.2 Loa loa
GAGGTTAACGTAATGGAGTACCTTACAAATAAACTAGAAATGGTCACAGTCGACGACAAAAATATCAGTTCTATAATGGAAAGAAAAAACTTAAAAGGGATAGACGGTTACTGGAAGCAGCCCGAAATATTTATTGGCGTCAAAGACTTCTTCAAGTTTATCAAACTAGATGCAGCACAAGAATTGGAATCAGGATTTCTGTTACTCAGGGCAAAACTTGGACCAATGCTAGCCGGGAATGGTTATATAAATAATATTCGCAAAGCAAGTGCTACACCAATAACCTCAGCCGTATCATGCATGGCTAGCGTAACGAGCCACGATGACAGAAAGCTATGGAGATCACGGAGTAGATTGGAAAATTCGGAGCATAACAAAATAGTGGATGCTTACAATCCTTATTACAGCTATTTTGATGAGTGCTATAAAATTCAAGTGGAAAGTGGAGATAGAAAAAAAGAAGTAAAATACCGACACCGAAGAAAAAATCAGACAAAATCGACAAACCTGATGAAGCAATGCCAATGGTCAAAATAAAACCAGCCAAAGAGGTAAAGATGAAAATGAAATCTGCAACAGTGAATGATTGAGATAAGTACGAGCTTGAAGATGATGATGAAAAAGATGAAGTTGAGATCGGAATTGAAAATAAGGATATCGACCAAGAAAGTAAGGAAAGCACAGTAGAAGCTCAAACAAAAGCTGAAATCTGGCATCAAAGCGACTGTTTGCAGTTCAGGGGAGACTGGTATTCTGCCCTGGACGGAAGAAATGGTTGGTGCAAGAAAAGGTAGAGAGGGAGTGACAAGAAGCGCATTGGTAGAAATGCCCAACGAAACTTCTCAATAGACCAGTAAATGTACTGTACCCCTTGGAAATAACTGTTGAAGAAAGTTCGAGAATTCAGCCGACAGCTTTTAAAAAACCAATGGAAAACCCAGATCAGCAAGAAGAACTTATAGCCTCAAGATTTAGGAATGCTACTCAATGAAATTCAAACACCGAGATTTTGAATTTAAACCGAAAATCAAAAAAAACACCAGTATTATAACTCCTAAGGACAATATTCTTCCTCAGTTGGGAATGTCGGAAAAACTCCGAAAGTCATAACGCGAAATTGCAGCAATAAAAAGAATGAGATCCTGAGCGCCAGTTCATTTTCGCAAGAAGTATTGCAACAGGTCGGTTGGGTCGACGATATCGGGCGTTATTGGTTTTTGGTCCCCCTTTTGCACATAGTGATATTATAATCGTTAAAATCGTTTCTGTGTTACCGAGTTTTGAGGAATAAAAGTTCAATTACCCAAGTTTGAAACAAAGAAATTCGGCGACAATACATACACCTAGAATGCATATTCTCCACTAAAATTCTAGATTCCGAATCTAAGCCAATTTTCTCAATTTATTTGTATTTTGAAAGTTATTTTTATTTGCAGCAGATTTTGTAACTTATGCCAGCCGTTGAAAGTATTTGACAGAGATATAGAAAGTTATATTCAAAGTGAAGGACCTGATCAGTGTAACTCTATATCGTTTACATGCCATTTTTTCCGCAAAAAATTATGTATGATCCGATATTAGCTGTATCGTCAAGTAGTCATAGAAAAACTCAGATATTTCATAGATCTTCACACCACCATCAAAACAATTACAAGAAAAAAAAAGATTTACTATAATAGAAGGTTGGGAAAATACTGGAATCACCTTAAACAGGTTTACATCTTATCCAAAATAATTGTTAATTTGTTGCCTGTAGCATCCGAACTAAAAATGAACTGGGAACAAAGACTGATTCCACAGCAGGTTACAAATTATAAGGTTAAGTATTTCTTGAAAGCGTCATATCCATTCCTCACGTTTCTTTTCATCCAGCTATTTGGAGCCCTGAGTGACTTTTAGCAAAGACGCTTTGAAATAAATTACTACATTATGATTTATATAATCAAATTACAGATTCAACCGAATTCTTTTTAAGGCGTTTCAACAGCAGTAATTCATGACATGGATCGTCCACAGGTAGAAGCAACCAATCTACAATAGTGTCAACATTCGTGCAGGACTTACGAAAACTAACCATTTCCCAATCATACCGTACAACATTACTGCAAACTATCGAAGAACTTTGTATTCCAGCAGATTCATATATTGCTTGCATCTATCACACCATAAAATTTGATGTTGTCAATAGCTAATTTCCTTTCTTATAGCGCATTCCAATCAGTCTAGCCATTCACATCTATATTAATTTCTTGTACCTAAGCCAACGTTTGCAACTACAACCTTGCTGTTTGCATATTTTAGACATACGCTCATTTCTGAATATGGATGACGTGGGAGTCTTTATGTTCAAAATATAATAAAGTTTGCCAAACGAAAATTCTATTTCCCCTGAAATACACAGTACTAATTACACTTAAAACATAAGTCGGAGGTATGACAAATATTTGTGTACACGAATAGAAACTCAGCAGTCGATCACTTATAGCTCTCAATCAAAACCAACAATTATTGAAAAGTATGCTGCCTCATATCACATTCTCAAACGTCCTCTCGAACTTCACCTTTTCTGTAGGAAATTTCAGAAAACTCACTGAATCGTTTTAGTGGTTGTAGCGACAAGTTTGAGTACAAAGATTTAAGTGCTGCATACATCTATTAATAGAACGAGAACTATCATATGATGATAGAAAATCATGATGTTCTAAAAGTCATCAAAAGAACCAAGGTATTCACAGACATCATCAAAATACATAGTAACAATTTCATCAGTAGTTATCAACCTAGCAATAACCGTATGTTTTTTCTTATCCTTTGCTTCCAGCACTGCAATGTTTCCACGAAGTGGACCATTTACAATCATCAACTTTGTCCCCCTCGCTTTTGGTATCACTGTTTCCAGCCAATGTTCACTGATTTCTAAAAACACACTAACATTAAGATTTACTAAAAATAAAAAGATGTAAAATGAAATCAAAAGACGTTATATCTACAAAACAATAACTTACGGAAATACTTATTTCCAGAAAAATCTTCTACAATGCAGTTTTCACGATCGGCTGCATCCAGAATCCGAACCTTCTCATTATAGAGCTTCCCATTCTAAAAGTGCACGAATCCTTCATTTCTTAATGCCTTTGCGAAAACATTATCAAAACAATGAATAACAGCCACAAGCATACAAATGTATAAGACTACTTGTGAGCATAAGACAAGTTAATCAGATTATAATGGATTTCGATGAATCCCCAATTCAGAGCAGCCACGAAATAAGAAAAAGCAGTAGTTAAAAAATTTGCGCTTCAAAAAATTTTCGAAAAATCACAAAAAACACAATAACCTTGAATCTCCTATCGATGAATCGCACTTTCAGTTCTGGTCGTGCCCACATACCTTCCCTATTTGGTTTGACAATGATTTCTGATTTCTGCTTCTTATAATTCTTTTCCTGTGATGTTCTCACTTTGCTATCCTTCATTTCGATTTTACCATTTGAATGTTTGCCACCGTCATGAGAAGGTTCTGCTTCAAGGCATATAACATGACTGTTTTGAAATTTTCAAAAATAAAACAAAACAGATACATTCATCACGATTTGTTTTATGAAGTCTAGTAACTAGCATCATTTTCGGTTTAAACTGACATGCAGTGAAGCTAAGAGAGAGATATGTCATTATGTGCAATAAACAAAGTACTGAGACTAGGACAGCAATGGGTGAGGAAGTTATTGATATCGACTTCAAACTTCACACTATCACGAAACTCTGCGATGTAACAATCTTGCAGGCTGAGAAAATAATGAATGTCATGAAGTCGACCGAACACATACATCCCAAATGTCGTCCGAAGATTTCTCCAATAAACAAATCACTTTTTTGGCGAGTAATACCTGACTACTCTAACTATATAAAATAATAATATCCATCAGGTTCACGAAAAAATGTAGGACATAAAGTGGGAAGTTCATCAAAATCCCTCGAATAATGTCGAATAATTCCATATTTTAGATCACACTGAAGTTCAAATCGAAATAACTACCTATACTTCTGCCTTTTCGTTTATATTCCTCATCAGTGACCAAAATCACAGCATAGTGACTAACACGAACAATTTTGTCACCCACAGCCAGCCGAACAATAACGCTCGCATTATCTTCATCGAAACTCTCTATTCTTCCATATAAATTCCTAAAACAATTTTCATAAGTTAATAAAAGAAAACAAAAATGAAACACATTAAAAACAAACAAAATTACTACTACATATGCAACAAAAATTGCTGGCAGTAAAAAATTGCCAAATGTATTAGTAATTTAGTTTTTCTCATGTAAATTGTTTCAAAGCATTACTAAACCATAATGTAAAGTAATCGTTCATTATTCTCACTTTCTGAATACTGCATAAAAAGTGAAACAAAAAATTAGTAGCGCAAAAAAGGTACGCATGCGTCTTATGAATTAAATATAAATCCTGTCAGCTTTTCTTTCATAAAGTGTTATCATTACCTATATATCCCACCAATAATTTTCACAAGTGATGCTTTCTTTAAACTACACAATTTTCCTGCATCTGAATTCAAGCTATTTGTCGATTTCGACAAAATGGTGGCACCCAATCCAAGTCCTTTCGGCCTTCTGGATGAGATTCGCAGAGGTACTACCCTGAAAATTAAAGAGCAGTAACCTAACTTACAAAAAGAATGTTAACAGTGGGAGGTAACACTGCTCAGTAAAATATCAGCAAGATATTATTCTCTGAAATCACAACACCAATACCTAAAAATATCATTCAGTTTACCATCTTTGAAAACCGCTGATTTAATAAAATGATTCTCGAAACACAGGGAATTTTTCCAAGACAGTTGTACAAAACTAAGCACAGTCTACATTCTAGTTTACGAATTTAAAAGTTTTAAATTCACTTTTTGTTTGTTTTACCAATTCCTTCACCTTCTCGCCAACCACAACCTCTCAGTACCGCAAGACCAAATACTTCTATTGGTACTGAATCATAATCAGCATCCACACTGCTAAGCGATTCACTGATCTGACCGTCAACTTTATTCACGCTCTGCAGAAACACTCATAGACAAAAAAATAAGGATTACTGAAGGGGGATTGCATAAAGCGTTATTATATAACTGAAGTTTAAAATGATGGAAAGACGTGAATAAGCTGAAAACAAACTGTCTCTTGAGTTGATGACGAAGCAGATTCGGTAAGTAGCTCCAGCTTCGCTAGCTCTTCCTTATTTAGTTTACCCTCGTTCTTCATCTGCAAAAGGCGCTCAATCCTCCAATCCTTCTGCGTTACCATTGGTATAACCAAACTGCTTTCCGACTTATGTATTCCTCCTGGTCTGGAAACGAAGGTTTTGTGAAGAAAAATAAACAAGCAAAATAAATTGCTCTTATTTCAACCCCAGAAATGCTAAGAGTGAATAGTATCATGCTAGCATTTTCCGGCTTATTCCTTGAATTATTGGGATCCAAATCCGATTCCAACAGATTTGTATAACTTTATCCAGCTTTAAAGTTCAGTAGGGAAACGGTATTCATCTGAAGATTGGTAGGGAACAGTATTCATTTAAAAATCCTTAAATGTGCCAATACTTCGACCGGACTGCTACAGAAATAAATAGTTTTTAAGTTGTTAACATGCTGAAGTAAAAGTTAACATACTCAGTCATTTGTCCGTTTTTCATAAGTGTAAGCCGTTGACGTTTAAATTCATTAATAGCACCTTCCGCATTATCGTCACTTCCATTACTTTCAATTCGCAGTACATTATTGTTTGATATTGATGGCACATTTCTTTTAAGAGTGGATATCGTGAATTTTACATCAGATGATTTTTGACATGACATATCTTTGGGAACGTTCGACATGTCAGATGAGCAGGAATGTTCAGATGTTGATGGCATTTGTACACCGGACGCTAAAAATAACAATCATCAGTTTCAACTTGGTGATAATGACAAGGATAACTTCAGGATCAAATGAAATCAAAATTGAGAGGGAAAGAAAAGGAGAACGACTCTAAAACACTATACGATTCGGCAAACGGTGAAGGCACATTGCAAATAGCCCAAATATGTCAATTTCCAACCCAACCTAGGTGTGACAAGTATCCTGATCATGGATGAGCTACCTTCTCAACCGAGAATACGTTCATTATTACGAATTATCATCAGGATTAGACGACAGTGAAAAATCGAGTTGAAATCTCAACGAACGTGTATACACATGTATACACACGATCACGATCCGATTCCAAAATCATGACTTCAGGAAAGCTTGCCGCTTCTTTTGAGATATCTGGAACAGTCCGCCCTTCCCTTCCTAAAACCCACAAGACCTTACAGAAAACAACTCATTTAACAACTCGAAAATAATTCGTTTAGCAGACAAACCGGTCCACTGCACCACGTTCATAGCGTTGGGGTATTTTGATGAAGAAGCAGTGTGAAAATGCCTGTGTGCCATATACAATGAATATGTTTACGAGATGTTGACAACGAGTTCCGTTGACGGAGATTTGTTCATGTTTGATATCTTAGATGCTTTTTAGGGGATGGGAGAAAAGTATTCGAAAGTATTTCTTTGCTCCACAATCCTTCAGTCTAACGAATTTCTTTGCTCCACGATCCTTCAACATAGCAGAATAGTTAGAAAGCCAACAAATACCGAACGAGAATCGATATCTCGGCTTATCACACCGTAGGCTTAATGTATTTGGGAGTGCGAATATGTTTCTTTGAAAAACTTCCCAGTATGGGGAAGGGAAAACTAGTACGCCCACCATATCTCATTTGCCACCATTAGAATTGCCCATTTCCAGAACGATAACATCATAGTAGTTGTAGATTTTCTCGGCTTCATCGTCACTGACTTGAAATCGAGGATATTCGCTTCAGTTCTCAATTTTAGACATAACGTTGTTGAAATTTACCGGGGAAATGAGTTGAGTGATCTGAGCAGATCATTCCGATAAAATTTGGTTTGTAGTAGACCGATTGGTGTTTTGCGGGTGATGGATTCAATTTTCAGTGCAGTTTTTCGTTCTAGCGGTAGGCTTGATGTTCTGTGTCTCCTCTGAGTGTGAAATTTAATTTCAGGTCTGCACTTTTATGTGGTGTTCATGTAAGTGAGGAGAAGCATAATGTCGTAAGTAGTTGATATTTAGCACATTTTGAAATATTTTTACTCACACAGACCTATGTTTTAAATAGTGATTGAAAATGGGGCAAGCCAAGACGCTTTCTGTCCAGCAACTTACTCGTTGGCATCTCCTCTTCCCTGTTTGGAAGTAGCTCAGAAGCATCCGCTTCCCTAACGACTCAAATGTCAGCTTCAACTATTCATTTTAATTCATTCACAGGTTAGCCTGCTACTGATCTGATCTTCATTAGCCAGAACCAGACATAACCTTTTAGATCTCAAAATTTATATAGTTATGTTGCTCAGTACTTCAACATTACCCTTTCTTTTCTACTTCCTTCCATCCAAATCAGATTTTTTTTTGTGACAGCTGAATACTGTGCGTAAATAAAATTGTGAATTTCATGAAATAGCAGTTTCCATGTTTTTTTGTGATGTATCGTAAAAATTTGTTTATTGTCCTTAGAATGATTTACCTATTATTAGTTAAAACATTTTGAATAATTTTTCAGAAATCTAAATTACTGATCCGTAAGCAGCAAGTTCCAGAACAGTTTGCAGAATGCCGAAAAATAAGGGAAAGGGTGGTAAAAAATCGTCGGAGGGGTAAGAACGAGAATGATATAATGAAAAGAGAATTGATATACAAAGAGCCTGGACAAGGTCTGTTTCCCCTCGGAGTATATAATGTACCATTGCTATTAGTATTCTGGTGAAAGATTAAACTTATTGGGAGGCTTTTAACTGTAGTGTGAAATTAGTGCTTTTGTATTGTTAAAATTTACGGGTCGTCGAATTCTCTTCCAAAACCGCTTCTTTGCCGGATAGCCGAAACTTTTTTTTCTTTATTTCAGACATTACCTATTCGGTATGAAAAATTCATTTTCTGGTCATTTCTGCACGTCACTTTTGACCACCTAATTGGAACTATTAATTTGGAAAAAAAGGTTGTTATGGAACTACAGCATTGGAATCATTCAGATCTACTTATTTTAGGCTATTCTTAGGCATAAATATATTTTGCAGAATATGCGCAAGTAATTAAAATGCTTGGTAACGGTCGGCTAAATGCAAACTGCTTCGATGGTAAACCGCGCTTATGTCATATTCGAGGGAAATTACGAAAAAAGTATGGATTAACACTGGTGATATTATACTAATTGGTCTCAGAGATTATCAGGACGATAAGGTAATTTATTTACAGACTTCTTAATTAGTGTTACATGCTTTTCAGAATTCTGTTTTCGGAAGGGGACTGGAAAACTAACATATTTATAAATCTTGCGTATCTTCATTTTCATCTTAGACTTTTGCATATTATATATATATATATATGTATATTTGTATGTTATAGGCTGATGTTATTTTAAAATATAATCCCGATGAAGCGAGGAATTTAAAAGCATGTGGACAATTACCCGAAAATGCGAAATTGAATGAAGGTGGTGATGATCTCGACGAGGGTGGAGTTGAATTCGGTGCGTTCCTTCTCTTCTTTGGTAAGGTTATTCAGCAGTCTTTTATTCCCATTGTTTTGTCATTTCAGCTGATACGGGTGCACTGTCCGACGAAGACAATGAAGGTTCTGGTAATGAGGACCTACCATCAATTGGATCTGATTCTGATGAAGATGAAGACGACGAGGAGGAGGAAACCGATGATAGCGATGATGAAAGAATAACAGAAGAGCGATTGGCTAGAAGTTATGTTAAGCCAGGAGCAAGAGATCGTCCCCAAAAAAAGAATAAATGGTAATGGAAACTATATCAGTTGCGTCACATTTTGCTATGTTCTGAATTTGTAGACCACATTTTTTTTTCTCTTTTATATTCTACTATATTAAATTTCTACTCAAACTTTGCAATTGTATAACTCGAATTGTAATTGCATAATTGTAATTGCATTATATTGGAGAAAAAACATACTTCGTACTCCTTTGAATTCAATTCAAGTTTTATTTCTCTTCTACACTTATATTAGTAGTCTTAAAATTTACTTCGTTCACAATATCTTGTGAAAAAACATGATGATTGTTTGATATGTTTTATGGATGGCTCATTATTTATTCATTTTTCTGATCGGATGAGTCTCATTTTCCTTCAAATTTGCGTTTTAAGTGGAAGCTTCAAGGTTCCAAGCTCTACGAGTTAGAGTATAAATTGAATTTGGGCATTTTTATTGCAGTGAAACCTGATAAGATTTGCCTATTATTTGCAGCTTTTCTATTCCAAGTTTTACTAGCGTAAAAAAAAATCGCTTACATGCAGTAATTGAAATATCCTGCACTATTCGTATTTTTTCATTACTGGATTTAATGATTTCTTGAATGTTGACTCACAGAGCAGTAGCACCAGCATTTCTGGCAATTGTATCTGTATCACTAAATTTTCAAGTTCTATTGATAAACTTTTTTCCGTTCGTTTTGTCGCATAAATTAATAGCATGGCACAAAAAGTCTTGTATTGGACCGAACAGCTTAAAACTTGTAGGAGCTACTCTTTGAAAGAATAAAGAAGTGGTTTACTACGCGCATCATCCCAGAGAAGGGGGAACGTTGTGTTTGGCAATATATTTGCTCCATGACATTACAAAAGTGAATCCCAGGTAGTAGTGTGAATGACTAGTTCACGATTAGCGTGATAATGTGACATTTTGTCTGGGCGCGGTTTTTAGCACCGGTTTAATTCTAAGGCAGTCAGGTGTTCAGTGAAGATGGAGACCTGCAAGGTGCTCATTCGAGATTGGATAATCACGCTTTTTTGTTAGTGTCTCCATTAAACTTACGTAAACCGGAAGAAAAGTTATCCGTTTATTTTGTCTGTGAAATGATGTAGACTTCGATACCACTTGCGTTATTTCAAATATTGTAAAACTGAAACTTCTGGATGTTTTCTAATCAATGGTATTCGTTATCTAGCGCAACTCCTACTATAATGGGACAGCTGTAGGTTGGAATCACTTTTACAATAAAAATTGATTAATCTTGCTACCTTTACACTGTCTTCTTCTACTTGTTTGTTATTATGAAATTTAAAAAAATTTTTGGCCAACGGCTAGAATATTTATTTTAGATTTACTCAGTAAGTTTGGCATTGGTAAGAATTAGGCAATTGAATCGATGTAAGTATTAAAACGAATAGCTGGAATTGATAGAGAAACGCTGCTAGCATTTCTATCATCCATAATGCCAATTACAAAACAGTTGTTGCTTTGAAAAAAAAAACAACAACATTGGGGTAGCATATTGTGAATGCAAAATTGACGCTATTCATACTATATTCATAAGTTTACTCTTATCAGTATTCTTCCTTTTTTTCTCTTTCATATATGAAATGAAATACATTTATATGGTATGATGAAGTAGTAATAAGGAAGAGGGATTTTCAACTTTGGCTTCTTTAAAAAAATATATCATATTTTCCAATTGTTTTTTTTTTTTTTTTACCAAAAATAAAACGATCTGAGAAGTGAATGGAATGGAACATTGTTCATAGCACCGTTTGTTTGCGTTTCAATTCTTTTGCCTCTTAGCACAACAAACAGCCAGCTGCCCTTTTGTCTTCTTTTCAAAAATCAACTCACTAAAGTAAAAAGACTCGATAGATTTTAGCGTTTCAAATATTGCTAAGCAATTGTAAGTTACTTCTCGAGACTAATGTAAACAGTGTACGTTGGATAGCACACAAGCTGATTTCACTCATCTCTGATTGTCATCAGAGTTTGCTGACTGCTTCACTTCTTTTTTAACTTCTTTAAAATCCTTACCTATTTAATAATTAGTTTCCATGTTCATTACCTTCATTATCAAAGTTGCACCGAACAATCTTTTTGTAAATCATTTAATTATTTTCCAACACAAAATCACTAAATGCTACTCAAATCTTTTGAACTTGCATTTTAATTCAATCAGATTTTTGACTTTGATGGTTTTTTTTTTGACTTTGATGGTTTGATGGTTTTTTGTAATGAAAGTTATAATTCATAACTTATGAGAATTTTTTTTTGGAGTGATTTAATTCATCGTGAGTCTCCCAGTCATGCATCAACATTGTTTAACTGTTACAATTTCGATACCACGACGAAGTGTTCAAGTTGGATATTTTAGGTAACCATAATTAACTTATTCATAAAGTTAATAACCTTTACCCCTCACACATTTGCAGGTACTGTTTTTCGAATGGCTCATTTTATATCTCAAAATATTATTCCATAGCGACAAATAAATTTTCCATTTTTTTAAAATAGAAAAGATATTTGTTTGAACTCGATAAGAGAAGTGGCGGGACAGGATTATTTAGCGTTAATCTACAAAAAAAATGGTACGGCCAGAAAGAGAATGATTGTAAATTTGTGTTACTATTCTAAATAATGACCTATCTTTTTCATCTTTGCACCTCTTGGCTTTACTCTTCTGACGTTTCATTTATTTCTGTTTTCATCCCATATCTCCTTTTTTAACTTTTTTGTTGCTTAAAGATAAAGTAAAGAGGAACAACTTTTTAGCATCAAGCACGAACTGTCATATGGAAACTGTCATATGGATGTCTCTTTAAAATGTCCCCCAAAATATGACACGAAATTTTTGTGCAACAATTTTGAAAAGGCAATATGGTAAAGCCAGGAAAGACATGGATGTCATATTTTTCCGTCATGTTAATCTCCTTCACTGCCATATTCTTGGCACTACTGTGGCTTTTTGCACTAAGCCATCATCGACACGAACGCGAACATTTATTCCGGAATAACAGTCAACAGTTGGCATAAGCGCTTTTCATTTAGCCATGTAAGCATTTAAGCTTTTGCTCTGACATTGTTTTTTTTTCCTTTTCTTTTTTTTTCTCGAATCAAATCAAAATATCAACAAAACTGGAAGATTTTGGAGCGGTATTCGTTCGACATTGTATCATTAACAAGAGCGCCCAGTACTCAATAGTTTGTTTTCCTCCATCGCCTATTCTGTATTGGGTTTCCTATCAAGCTTACATTGGATTCGTGTTTATTTAGTGAAAGAACTTGGCAAAGCTAGTGTTTGCAGTGCCGAACAAATACTTGTTAGCGATGCAAAATGAGATAAGCCTTCTGATTTATTACTTTATTTCTTATCAACATACATTTCATAATGTTAAGCGACCAGCAAATTAATTCAGCAAAGATCGGTCATTCTATCCGTATCGTTGTTTTCCATTTCTCTTTGATTGTGCATAGCATTTTGAAGGCTTAATATTCTGACATAGCTTTTTATAATGTGTCACAGACAGTTGAATTAATGCGGGTTTGATCCACTTCCTTGATAATATGTACATATGCACGTATTTTGTAACTGCTGATAATAAGATCAATCCAAAGTTTCTTTTTACAACAATTCTGGATATTTTTAAAATTAGTAAAGCTTGTAAATATACTCTTTGCTTTCAGTATTTAATCTCAAAATATTTTTTTGGTATCGCAATCTTGCGTTATTATTAGAGATATAGTGAAAGTTACGGGAATATTCACCACATCATTTGTACTACCGAGAAATGTCGGTTGTTATTAATTCCTCTTAAATTCCTATCTATGATCAATGTTTTGATATATGCTATAGCATATGGAATTTTCTTCTTAAATCTGTATTGTATTTTCCAAGATATGTTATTTTATAAGTTTATCGCTTTCATTGGTAAATTTGTTTGTTAGAAAATTTTCTTTCAGCAATAATTCATTGAATGAGTCGAATTTAGCTGGACAATTGATGCTCAGTAAATAGTCCTCTTAATTCAAATGATTTCAAATGGTCATTTAATGACAATCGACCCATCTTGGTAACATTGACAACTTTGCATTGGAAGGTGGTGAAATAACAGTTACCTATAGATTTCATCCCGAAGCATTTCTACTCATTCACAATGCTACATTCCCAGTTAAAAATTTCACGTTAACTACTAAATGAGCACTCCGGTTAACTACTCTAAAGATACAATTCCGGTTCTTACTGCATTTTTGCTTCATGATCCCGACTATTTTTGCTATTAACAGGCTAATATCGAATGTTTTTTATTTTCTATTATGAACTGCTCAAACTCTTCCCAGAGAACTTTTTAGATGACAAAAAGGATTAGGATGAAATGAGGAAGACAGAGAAGAGAGGCGCGATTGTTTTCCACTACATCAATGAGACAAATGCCATTTCAAAATGACATCAAAAAAATTTCACAAGAACTTTCTTCAGATATTTGAAATATAGGTATCTTATCCACTTTTTTCTCCACCACTGCGATTCCAATTTGTTAACAATCATCCCATAAATAAGTTTATTTTGGTATTGCAATGGACGAACACATCTTAGAGAACAAACAATAAATAAAATAATTTTTCCATCTCATTAGTTAATGCAGATTTCAAATCACTGAATTTAAGCTAATCCAAAATCAAATCACGGTTTGGAGTTTGAGTAAAAATAATTATCATAGTCCTGTGCCGGAACTTTCATTTGAACATGTGATTTGAATTAGACTCACAAGAATATTAAACAGTTAAAGATTTCTTGTAGGATACAAATGTTATCATCTACTAAAATATCATTACTGGATAATTATTAACAAGAGCAATAAAATTGTTATCCAAATCAATAATTCATAATGATTACTTAAATGATTTATCATTCAGTATATGAATGAGTTCCCGCTTTTATTTTAGTTGTTAATCATCTTTCTATGAATCAAAAATTCCAATCACAAAAACAGTGGAAGATGCTCATTCACATTATAAAACACGTTTCAACAAGCGACATGAAACAGAAAAAGAATTGAATCTTTGATCTTGAAGGATGATATCTGCAGATGAAATAGATGGAAAAGACACTGTCCAGAATGTTGTAAGAAGAAAAGCACTAAAATACTCTGGAAAGATCTTCCGATACGTAAAGTATATAATAATGATAAATGCATGAAATAATTTGAAATAAAGTGATGCAACATTTTTTGATGGAAGAAAGAGAAGGGATGAGAAAGTCGTTTAGTAAAGATAATATCTAATATATGTGTACTGCCGTTCTTACATGTACATGTGAATGTGTCACATCTATCCTTAAAAATTTTTGGTTCTTTCGAATTTGCTGTCCAAAAAAGCTGATTAACCAATCAATCTTGCATTTATCCCATTCTCATGCAATTACTTGAATGATTAAACACTGCTCAACGTATTAATAATTTAAGATGACATCGTCTAGTTAACTAAGTGAAATAGCCTGCTTTAGCTTAGAGAAATTGTAGCCTAAAGTTTCAGTTTAAAAAATCCCTAATTTTTTGGCACTGTGCAAAATTTTAATGCGGAAAAAAGAAGGACCAATTATCATACATTAGAAGTTTTTTGTATAACATACCATAAAACACCATTATTCTTTTCCAAACTTTAGTTGACAATGCAACGGTGTTGTTGATAAAAAAATAAAACGATTTGAGGTGTTGAATTACATTTCATCAAAAAGAAAATGCGGTATGGCTACCAATTAAGTTAGTGGTTCCCAATCTTTTCTTGACCAGGGATCGCTTTGGCTTTTTGATTTGTAGCAGAAAGCACAAGGTCTGAAAATAATAAATTCTGTTAATTTGACGACAAACTTTGGGCAAAATTTTTCACTTATTATTTATCAAACATTGATAAGAACACTCACCGCCTGTTTTCTACTCACCGCGCTGACACCCTTGCGGGCCATATTTTAATTCTCGTGAACCATCTGTGGTCCGCAGACTACCGGTTAGGAACCACCAAGTTAAGTGACCAATGATTCTTTCGTATACGATTCAGTAATCAAAGTATAAAAAGAGAGGAAAAATATGAACGTCAACAAAAAAAAAAGAAAAAACAAACAGGAAATGGTCGAAAGACGGGTTGTTTTCGCGCAAAAAGCAAGTTTTCCCGCGAAGGAGATTTTTTACTGCAACAGAATATTTTCCTTTACTTTCACTTTTTTCACAAACTTTTGTTTCTGTGTTTATAATAATACAAAAGTTTAATCGACTGTATGAATGAATAGGCCGATTTTAACATAAATCAGTTATGGCTAAAATTTAATAAAAATTATAATCACAATACATTTCTTCAATATCTCTAACATACTAGGCTGAATAAAGTTGTCCAGGATTTCGAAGCGTTTTCACCAAAAACTCTTCGAAACAACCTATGGCAATTACCATAGTAAAAAATTGCAATAAGCTTTTAGCCAATATCAAATGATTTCATCGCCGATGCTGATTAACGAACACTTTACATGACAATTTTGGAAAATATCAAATTTTCAGATGACAATATGTAACATAGAATGGATTTTTGAATAATACAAAAGCCGCCATTTTTTTGGAAATAACTACAGGTATCAGAATGATTCTTGAAAGTCTATGCTTATATGCACTAACAAAATGCTATAATGCATAAGATTGCTTGATTTAAGATAATAAAGTTATTTTATGCTTTACTGTCATTGAAAAATTCATTTGGTTGGATTCTTTCAATCGGTCTACTCCTAAATATTGACGCTGAGTGAAGGACGTCTGAAATAGTAGTATAATAAATTAAAAAATTAGTAGACCACCAAATAAATCAATATATTAACCATTGAAATAAATCATAGACGTATTTAAAGACATACCTGAGCAAGGAAATGAAGTTAAAAATGGGGAGAAGCAGAGGAATGCAGAAAGACATCAATGATTCGGGATGAATCAAGCTGAAGCACGAGTTCTTGAACCAGTTTACAATCATAGCTGTTGAATGTCGTTGGTCACGCCTTGACCGATATCGTCCGGATCTTTTTAAACTTTTTAAATGACATATATCATTCTTTTACACTATTTACTCGTCACATTCTGTACCGCAATAACCATTGTTAATTACTGCTTAATATTACTGTTATACTGTTGCTAAACAAATATAATTTACATAGTAACGATCGGCTTTAATTATTTAATGATACGGTTTTATCAGCGGAGCGTTGTTTTGTTCATCCTCTTATATCTACACTTATTAGCTGAAACATGTAAAATTGTGATGACCTTTTCAGATTTGTCGTATTAATTTATGCGATATTTACAGTGCTGTAAGAAATGAAAGATAATCCAAAGATTGTAAAGCATAAAATTTTTCAGGTATTTCTATTTTGTGCTTTGCATGAGCTCTGCCATAGAGAAATGTCTAAGATAAAGTACCTAAGCGTTTTGCTACTTTCCTTACTCAATTTTGGTAAATCTCAATACCATTTTGCTCCTGAAAAGTTCACTTTTTCCGGTAAGTGTCATTGTCAACCCTTCTCAAGATATTCGAACACGATATACGGATGATATACGAACATTAATTTCCATTAATCTCATATTTTAAAGTTAGGTTAGTCGCCCTATTTTAAAATTAAGTAAATCACCCTATTTTAAAGTCAAGTAAATTGCAATATTCCTTCAAGTTTATTGCGCAGTAAGGATTCGGATAGTTTATTAATGCAAATAGACTTACTAATTCTAGAAATATGGTTTTTAGAAATTGTCGTATTCACTGCTTTTTAATTTTTATTATTTATCAATAACACTTCGTTATTTGACCAAAATAAGATTATGAAGTTTTTTGGGTAAAAAAGACTGTTTGTTGTTGCAAACATAATCCAATTTTATGCATATCTGTTTATTTTAGAGCGAGGAAAATAGATAATAAAAATTCCATATTGAAAACGTTGAATAAAATTTAAATCTCTCAGACCAGCACCGGAAAAAAAAATTGGTTCCGAGAAAAGTGAAAATTCGCATTCTGATTCCCATAGAAGAACTTGAATCAAGTAGGGTAATTAAAAGAAAAAAACTTGAAAAATTGTCAAGACGTCCAAACAAAAACAAAATACTAATTAAAAATGATAGATGTAAAGAGTAATCTTTCATTTCCTAGTATCAGATCATCTTTGGTAACAAAATAAACCGAATGCTAAAGGTAAAAATGATGAGTTCATCATTTCTTAAAAAATTATCATATGTAATTCAAGTCTTTCATGAGTCTTTTTAGAAATAAGGCTAAAAGTAAATAAGGTTAAAAGTTTTCGTTTTTTTGAAACTTTTCCGGAAACTTACCAATGTGGGGAATTTCAAAAGAACTGGATTATTATTTCATTAAATTTAATTAAATTCCTTCATTTGGTCATCATGATGTAGACCCACATATGATCAGGATGTCGTTCAACCAAGATCGTGTCCTACCGACAACCTTTGTTACATTAGTTTGATAAAGCATCAAAATGAAATTTTATTTATACAGAAATTCTACCCACAAAATACTTAAATTTAACTCAAAAATTTCATTAATAGTTATTGTTGTTTGGTATAACCATTAACAATTATGTAATGTCCCATTCCCATCCATTCACTTTCATATTTTATTCTTTTTCATATTATTTAAATTTTTTCTTTTGTCTTCTAATCAAGTGTACGACTTGATAGCACTAAGAGTAAAAATACCGTAAAGATAATGGAAGCAAAAGTTGCTCTTCCAAAAACAGGATAATGAATCATTAGTAGTGAGAGCAACTGGAGAAAATATATATCACGAAACTTAAATTTAGTGAAAATCATAAGTTGATGTGAACTTCTGTCATTCATTCAGGTAGTATCACTTCTTTTAAAAGAGGTGTTTCGCCAAATGTTGGAAAGTCACAAGTGAATTTCTATCCGCCACCTGATATTTCGCGACCAGATATTTTATATCAGCGTGTAAAGTAAGTTACCCAACTTTTTTTTTTAAAAAAAACGGGACAGAATACATGCAACTGATCAAAAATGATGCATATCACTATTAAATGTAGGAATCCCGCGATACTTGTCATCTTGGAATAAAACAGTCACCGCTGGATAAGACTGCATACTCTCCTTTACTTTCATGTTTTGTGATGAATTCTGTGGTCGAAATAAATCCGAACATCAAGCATTTCCGATTCAAGGAAATGACCTTATATTTCTTACATCCCTTAGAAGTATTCATTCAAGCAACTTAAGCATTAATAAGTAAATGACAAGAGTGGTCGAGGCCACCAACTCATATGGTACAATATACGTTTTCTTCATACTGTCCACAATTCCCTTTCTTCTTGGTTCCATCTATGAAATTTTCACTCATGAAAAATTGAGTTTTCGAAGTGGGGATTAGGATAATATGCCGTTATTATTTAAGCATTTTAGTTACATATGCATATTAAAATTGATTTTACTTGAAATGTTCATTTAGTAATGGACGGACAGATCTGAAATACCGATTAAACGCCAATGAAGTGCATCATTCTGCCAAAGCGTTATTCACAATCCGAAATCTTGGTCAGAATAATACGGCCTTAACAACCGGTGTTCAAAAGACAGGTAGTACTTCAAATATTCAAAAGCAAAATTTAGTTTTAATTTCCAATGCTTTTTATAAACATCAGCTTGAATAAAATTGCTATTTTATTATTACTCATTGTTGGTTGAAAAAGTATATTTTTAATGAAATATTTTCGGGTCAAAAGTTCCTAATGCTGTTCTTTCCTTTCCTGTTCAAAATCTAAAAGTGGGAGTGGAATCCTTCTGTCAGATATTAGGAGAAAAACAAAGGACGATTGTTGTCGCTGTTATGCCGGTTTATTTCGTTCGCTGAACACTTTGGACCGTACTATTGGATTCTGAAAAGTAACTGTCAGATTCGTGAATATATGTTACAATCCGAAAATCGGTGACATATCCCTTCAGTCTTCCTTAATTTCCAGTATGAAAAAAAAGAGAAGAAAAAAAACCGAGATTGAATTGAACGATGAAAACGATACAAAATAAATGGTCATATCCGGTAATCCGAATCGTTCACTGAGGGAACATTCACTAAATTCACTGAAAAATTAAAATTAATTTTTTTTTCCTTGTTTTTTGCAGCTATCAGTAGCTCTAATCAGCAGCAAGCAATTGCAAATTCAAGTCGAGAACGTGAAATCGAAATGGGAATATCTCTACAGTCTTCGACAACTGGAAGCATTCCGACCGAAAGCATGGAAAACGGAAAGGATGAAGTTACAGAAGTACCTATTGAATTGCCTTATGCACCTCAGAAACCGTTAGTATCTTCCGGCAACAATGAATTGCAGCAACAGCATACTTCTTCAACATCTTCAACTGTCTTTCTTACTTCAATAGTGTCCACATCAACACAGCATCAAGTGTTAGTTTCATCTTATCCGATGGAAACAAAGCAGTCAGAAGCAGAGGAGTACGAACCTCCCAATTTCAGCATAACTTATGAAGAACAGCCATATTTTACAACTTCCAATGCTATAATAATTCACAACCCATCAAGCAACGAGCAACAATTTCAAGCTGAAAATACAACATCCGTAACTACGCCCACAATAATTCAGGAAGTTTCAGTT
Organism: Loa loa; assembly: GCF_000183805.2. NCBI lineage: Eukaryota > Metazoa > Nematoda > Chromadorea > Rhabditida > Onchocercidae > Loa > Loa loa. Next base: position 26,453 of record NW_018108285.1, read on the forward strand.
TCACAGCGGACGGTACTGTTACCGAATATCACATCGGAACGAATGCCTTCTAATTTAATAAACAAAGCTCTATCCAGTGAAACCACAGAAAATCAAGAAAAAAGTAGTTTTTTCGAAACTCAAGAAACATTAGAAAGCCGTTACGGGTCTGATATGATGCTCGGAACTTCTGCCCATATCAACGAATCTTATACGGATGTATCGATAGATACAGTGTCATCTTTGACCGTTGAACCCGACATTGCGGTAAACGTTCCTACTGCAACCACAGAACTTCGGGGATCATCTGTTCAATATTCTGGAGATAATTATGAAACCAACATTTTAGAAGACACAAAAAATTCTTCTGGAACAATAGATCGAAATAATTCATTACAAACTGAGAGAATTTTAATCCGGCCAATAGATGTTGTATCTTCCTATGATAAGCAACTTGTTAAGCCAAGGATCCAATCACTGTTACCTTTTCATTTTTCTATGAAGAATGGAACCATTGTTTCCAATAATGTGCCATCAAATAGACAGATGTCTCTGAAACAAGAAACAATTTCTAAAAGTTTTACACACCATAAATCTGACACTGATAAAAGCAACGTTAGCTCTACACTGGTAGTGATCACTCACAAACAGACATTCACGCCAGCAACAGTGACTTCTGAACAGTGGCCTGGACTCAGATCTAACCACAGTTTGTCAGCCGAAGAAATTCCGAATATCACAAATGAGAAAGAAACTTTGGGTAACTTTGGACAGGAAGCAGATGATTTGCAAGGCACGTCTAATTCAAAGCAGCAATCATCATTTAACGGTGGATATTATCCGGAGGAACAGCATTCATTCGCCGATTTAAATACTAAAGGCAGTAGCAGCGATACTGCTGAAACTGATGAACAAAATTCTCAAACTAATGATATCCATTTAACTAATTTTTATCCGAGCTATGAAAATGAAGAAATGATTGAACGTGGCAAAATTCCAGTTCAGTTAGGTCACACCGATATTATTGAGGACGAACAGGTTTACTCACACTTGCTGTTTCACTTTTTGAAATATTTTTAAAAACAGAATGCAGTTTCGAAGTTCTTAATTAAATGCCAAGTTTTTTGCTGAAATTTGAATATCGGTAATCAAATAACAAGACTATAAAGTGCTACAGAGATCCAGCTTGCAAATCTTCAACCGAAAAAATCTGTTCTGAACAATCAACAAATTTTGTTTGTTAGGAAGAAATAAAATTCATAACGACCATAGAGAAGAAATTCTATAAATAATAGTGAAATCAGTATTGAGTAGCGATATGTAATATAAATTTTTTTCGGCATCAAATAAATGAACGAAATAGGAGGCATTGCCTAAACAATATTTTCAGATCAATAAAATGAAGACGAGTTCCGATCTGCATCCATCCAGCATAGGTAATTATTTCTTTGTGGTAAGAGAATCCTTCTGAGACAAAAATGAAATTAATTAATCTCTTTCCTGCACTATTAACTTCATGCTTGTAACCCACAATAGGCTTCATCGTATCATATATCATCACGTTTTAAAATAGGACAATCCTGCATCAAACCATTGCACTATGAATGCACTTCATTGATCATTATTCTGTAGGTTATTAGTGCAATACATCCTTCGATGTTATGACGTGTAATGACATCAACTTATTTTAAAACTTAAGTCGGACCAGATGCCTTACCTAATGCAATGTGATAATGGTTTTGTTTAACCAAAATCAGTCTAAACTTAATAAAAATTTTACATTTTTGAATCATCGAAGAGCAGGTTCGATAGCAGTAGAAAATTTACATTAGCCTTATAACCCCGTCACGAATAAAATCTCATCATCTTCCTTTACCCTTTATGGAAAATAAAAAACGGAGTTAATATTCTTTTGACCATCCTACTCAATAATTATTTTTTAAGCAAACACATTTTTTTTTTTATGAGAAGGACTGGTAAGATTTATTGATTGAATTTAGTTATTTAAATTGTAAAACTCCAACATTGTCAGTAGTCAGATGTTTGCTATTATTAGTCTCAAAGAAAACTAATGAATTTTTTTAGCAACTGGATTTAGTTTTCTCCCAGCTCGATTCAATTTAAATTTAATTTAAAAAGAAATCAATATTTTGTCTGATTTGACTTTCGCAATATGCACCTGTTAACTGCTAATGTTGTTGCTTCTCATCAATTTGTTGGTGCTGCAAAACTTTGTCATACCACTGCTTTTCAATTCTATGATAAGTTTGCAGATGCTTCCGGCATTACCAATGGTACCACACATCAGAGCATAATGGTTATTGAAATGGAATCGGAGACTTTCAAAGAAATTCATGAAATTAAGCAGACTGTATCGAGCAGCCCTAGTGATGAAACAAGCTTTAATATCAGTTCTCAGCTTATTCCGAGTAATGAAACTGTATCATTAAATAAAGGTACTTCCTCTCTCTTTTAAAATAGCAAAAGATTTTGATTAAAATCTGAATTTCATATCAGGAAAGACTGTAAGAAGTATTGGAGAGAACTGTAATAATAAATATTACAGTTTTTGCTTAATTATTAATATACAATTAATTTCACCCTTTTGAATGATATTCTTATAATTTAATTGTCGACGAATGCATAACATCAGGATTTGCTTCATTAATTTTCTTTTAATTCCTCATTTTTTAGTATTTCCAGATACAAAAGAACTTATGCCGTCGGTGTTTCCGCAGATGACGAACAGATTGCCACCAACATTTACGGTAACACCGGCATCCATTCTAGCAGGAATTCATCGGACTGAGATGCCAGTCAAAGAAACTACTCATGATAATCATGTAACGTCCTTGAACTGGTATTCAGGCGAATCCAGTCAACGTGTTAGCCTTCCTGTTTCTAAACTGGAAGTATCTGATACCTCTAGCTTGACTTCAGAAACAAATACTATCACAACACAAAAACCTTCAAGAACAATTAACATTTCTGCATCAACTTCCCCTGCGATCATGTTAATTCCATCATCTGTTCCATTATCAACTGCGACTGAATTTTCATCAGCTGTAGCAGCAGCACAGCATGAAAGAACAGCAATCGACCATTCAGCTGTTGAAGAGAGTTCAAAGGTCCATCCTTTTCACGGTGGACCTTCAGAAGGATTAGTAGGAACAGTTTCAAGTTACCCTAAAGGAGTACTTGAAAATGACTGGAGTTCTCAGTTTAAAACTGAAGTTTCCCCATCAGAAATACTTCATAGTGATCCACTTTCCGGAACAGCAGAACAGCAGGTATATTTCTTTTCAATTCCATTTTTTAAATGCATTACCGAAGAACTTCGTGTGTTTTAATCTACGTCATCAGTGTCAACTATAGTTTGATAAAAAATGATTTAATCTGAAGTACTACAAATCTCATTTCTTATTTCTCAATGCTCGAATATATGTTCAAAAAATTGAAAAAATCGTATTCATAATGAGAACTAATGCATATGTGATATTCCGTAACGAAAAATAAGTTTTTTTTTCCTTTTTTTTGATAATGTTTAATTTCAAACCAGATTAAAAAAACTGGCACGTCATCCTATGCCAACAATGTTGGTGGACATGAAGATGGCGGTAATTATGACAACGTCATGGCTATAGTAAGTGTAATTCGAAATTAATTAATATTTCAAAGTAAGTACTCACCATATTTCAATACGTCTTTTTACAAAAGAAAAAAAAACAAAAACAAAAACAAAAAATATATAATACAATGACGCCTCTTTCGGATTTGTTTATCAGTCTAAGTAATAATCCTAAAATTTAACAACTAGAATTTTAAAGATTACTTTTAAGTAAGATGCATAAGTATGAGCTGTTAATTAGTTTATAGTCTTTCTTGTTTAGCAATTTAGTCTTGATCTGAAGAAATAGTCTTAACAGCCTAATTCATTACTTCAAATGGCACACTGTTTTTTTTTCGGTTGACGAAAATCGGAATTTAATCCGATATGAAAGCTCACGGAATACATCTATACTTGATTATCAGTCCGAGATATCTGAAGGTTCCTTTCTTTACTTCCAAAGTTTCAAACAATTTCCAAAAATTTTGAATTTTAAAGGACAATTTTATTTTATTGTTTTCTTGAATTTTTATTCAATTTTATCTCTTCAAGAGAATTTCGTTCTCTTGAATAAAAATTCAATCTTCAGAAAATATCCATACCCAACTTAACCCGTCATGAATAAAAATTCAAGAGAACGAAATTCTCTTGAAAGCAGTAAGTGACGAGTAAATGACGAGGTTTTAATTATATTGAACATGAACTGTTCGTTAGCTAGCTAACGACGTTAATTTTGCATCACTTTTTGAAGATGGGTTTTGAAGGATTGATATATATGCTTTCCAAATATTTGGTCATAGAAGTATTGGTAACATTGCGGAAGAAAATCGGTCCAACAATAACAACTGCTTGAACCGTTTACTATCAATTTTATCTTCAGAAAATATCCATACCCAACTTAACCCGTCATAATTTTGTAGCAAGAAATGCAAAAAAATTTAGCAGCATATCCATCAAGGATATTGTTTCAACAACCTTTATTCCTATTCCGATAATGCAAAACCGATACGTGAACATTTATCCTAAATACAACACGGCTGGTTTGTTTTTTGCACTGTAAATTCATATTTTAATATTTTTTTTTTGAATCCGTCTTATATCCATTTAACTCTGCACTTTTTTTCGGATATGCAGCCGAAAAATTGAGTTTTCTTTAATGATTTAATTAGATCAAGATATAAGTGAGATAATTACAGCAGTATTTGTCAGTGGCTTTACTCAATTCATCAACCGATTAAGTTGTTAAAGATTTGGAAAGCCTGCCTTTGACAGCCGTTATGCGATGGTATCTTGGCTTGATCCAGACTTCGAGGATATTTATTCCGTTAGGCTAATTGCATGGAAAAGCCTGTTTAGATCACTTTTTTTGCTGATTTAATATATGTTATCCTGAATTTCGAACAATCGAAGATTTAGTGAGACATAACTTCTTTAAAAATGACAAATTCAAAAGTTACTAAAAATCATTTCTTTTTACAGGACCGGTAAAAGTTAACCCACCGCAGTACATTCCGCAGTCATTACCGCAACAATTGCCGAATTCAGTGAAGTTCCCTTACACAGATCAGCCTTTCAATCCTAAACCTTATCAGTCATACATTCCGCAGAAACCAATCTATACCGTTTGGTCGAAAGCGACAATTCAGAGTATGCAACCATTAAGTGCTCCAGCAGCAATGTTTGGCTTAGAATTAGGCTCAGGATGTTGCACCAGCAGGAGCGGAGGTAATGGCAATAGTGGATATCAGAGCTGCTCTAGTGGATTTATTACAGGCTGTTCACCTTACTGTTTGTTACTTCCTTGTAAGTTAATCATATCCATCATACTAATGCTTGAACATCTTCAGAAGCAGCATGCACAAATTTAAGTGAATTACTGTAAAATGCGAATGGTAGTCTCATCTTTTAAGTCTATTCGATTAGAGCCATTTTTTGGGTTAGCTCAGCGATATCGAAATTATATTGCATATATATACAAAATATTTTTGCAGGCTGTTGCTGTTGTCAGTGTTCGATCTGTACGTCCTTTTAAGATGGTATAAGTGTTCCTTTTTTTTTCTTTTGATTTTAAAATCATCATCGATATGAATTAATCCTAATGGGGTAGGGACACGAATAAAATAATATGCATCTTATAATGTAAGTTTGAAGGTTTTATGGTATTTATCCAAATAAATTCCCTCATAGGGATTTTACCGTTTTTTATTAATTAATTTTCCCAGATAATTAGTTCCCTTGTACAAGAACCAGTAATGGTGATTGTATTGTTTCAGTTCGCTTCCAAACAATTCCATTATGTTTGCTGTCATGTCCGTCGTGCTCTTAATGCAATGTACAGATTATTTGTTGGAGAAAACTGTTGATTTTTATTTCTCAAACATTTATCCTACGAAAGGACACTGATGACAGGAACACCATTGATTTAAATGATTGGAGATTCCAACAAAACTATAAATCGTTGCTTCATTGTGGAAAATGAAGTGAATTGAATCTCATGCTAAATTGTAAAATCATTAATTCTATTCCTGAAATTATTTTTATATGTAAAGTTTCATATGAAAAGGCAAAATCGTTGCATATATTGAACAGTGTTAATTGTTAGTTTATTGATTTTAATAATGTAACAATTATTCTTGTCAGCTATTCACTTTTCAGTTTATATTGACAGATTTTTAAGTCACATTGTTTTGAAACTCTGGGCTATGCGATGTTCAGCGGATCTGATGTTATTTAGGTCAGAAGAGCTTTAAACTATATGAAACAAAACTGAGGAAAAGCGGAATTTTATCAACCCTTATCCCACACTTGGTGCCACATACGACAGAAAGAGTTTATATGCAAAAAAAAAAAGAATATTTTATATTATTTTTAATTATATTAGTATGTTTATAAAAATGTCCTTTAGCAGTATCGAATTAACAGCATTTAAACAGTAAAAAAGGTTGATAAGTATTACCCAAGACCATCCTCCCTCCAATCACATAGTTACTGTTGAGAAAAATTTCATAGATCATTTTTGCAGAAAAATCTGTGTTGTAAAATATATGAATAAAAATACTTCAAATTGACACTTCACCATCTCGAAAGGGGAGCAACTACAAGCCTGATATGGTTATCCTGAAATTTTTTAAAATAATCTTAGATTACCAATTCGTTCAATCCATCTATTGATTTCAATGATATACTACCGGTTTTATCTATCAGCTGACTTTTAATGACTAACATGGAGTGAATTTTTTTCGATTTACGTAAAGAGTGATGAAGTATTATTACATGACATGATTTATCACGACATTTTTGAGTCACGATAAGTTGGCATTCAAGTCGTATTTCCTGACCTTATCGTTATTTTCATTTCTCTTTTTATCGTTTGTAATTTTTTTTTTTTTTTGTTTTTTTGTAGCAAATGATTATACGATAAATGTATGTAAAACAAATGAAAATGAAGATAAGATTGTAGTTACTTTGATTGGACGAAGGTCATGGTATTAAATGTATTTCTCATAGAGTCCGAATGGTTACTCTTTGATAATAAAGTGCAACGATGGGAAATTCTGTAGGGAAAGAAATACCTGTGACTGTAACATCATATGTAACGCATAGAACAGCCGGGTGAAGGACAAGAAAATGATGAACAAATGGGTGTGATAATGATAACGACACTATTAGGTCATCCTTCTGGGTCAAACTGAAATACATAATGCTTTCCTTATTTCATCGACTTTTTGGTCAATTCAATCCCCAGTGTTTCATTTCAGGATGTCCCCATTATTAGTCTTATCAAGTAACTTAAATTTCAACCTACCAGGAGAACCACTGTTTTATGTCCTGTAAATCATTCATTTTTCAGGACTACGTCTGTAGACCTTGTGGGTGATCCCGAAAGCGAATAATTGGTTTGTAAACACCCCGCTCTTTAATTAGTGGTTTCCTTGATTATTCTAAATTGTTTCGGTGAATACAAATGATCATTTCAGTCGCCTGAATTGCATAGTCCGCAAGACAGACATGTAAAATAAATCATAGCACCTTAAACCATAATATAGTCATTAGATGATTTTCAAGACGGGTGACATCATAAATTCTCTCTCATTACAGATCGTTTCAATGCGTATTTTGTGGATATTACTTGTATTTTCTTATAATGGTGGAGCTGAGTTCCAACATAATCGTATGCATTTTTCTGAACTTACCGAAATAATATGAACTGCTTCTAGTATTGTGAACATCAGTATTGTGAACACAGTTCCATTTAGCTGGAAAAAAAGAACGAAGTGAAATTGTGAAATTACAGAATTTCGACGATATACTTGCGTGATAAGAAACGAAAAGGAGCCATCTGATTGCACTTTGATGTTCAAAGATGACAATGAGAGGACAACAATCAATGATAACGGCTGTTTTACAGTGATCAGCTTTTCTGTTTGATATTTTTTATAGTTGAACTAGCAGAACTACACATTCTGACAGCAATAGCACCGGTAAAAGCGTGTTAAATGATCACAACCGGTCCATCACTTGGTCCACGATATTTAAAAATGAAGTCAGTGTCAGTGGTAATGTAATTATAATTTCAGTATTTTTTTTTCTAGGAGAAGGATGCAACACAAAATCAAATTCTGACATATTGTCCACTGCAATGTCCAGAAGCTGAATCGGCTTATGTGATGTTGAAACGTCCCTCAAACAACAACAAATGTTTGGCTTTTTTCACATATAATGTCGCACAACGTAAAAATGACTGGTTCCTGTGGCGATCCGGAAAGTGTCTCTTTGAAGAAATACAATTCGATGTTGGTTGCACATTCCCATTTAAGAAGAATATGAATTCCAAGACAATTAAGCAAAACGTAGAAGTCGCAGAATGAAGCCCGAAATACCTGAGAACTATAAGAAAAAACAGTTTTCGATCTAATTACTATCATTTCCAACATGAGAACAATACAACATTACTGAAGGACGAAAAATGATGACAAAAATAACGAATGTTGAGGTAATTAATGGAAAAATGTGCTGTGCTATGGCTTTTTACTTCAGAAAAATCATTCACTTCATGCTAGGAAGAAACGCATCCTCACCGTAATGTTTGCTGGGTTTACCCGGTAATGTTTACCTGCAGACCGGAAACGTTTTGTAGACTGTTTTAAGCCATGTGCTGAATCACGCATTTTTTTGATTCTGGAACACTCTTCATGAATGAATTCTATACAATGGGTAATGTTACTTTGTTCATGAAGGTAATTACAGACAGTATGCATATTTTAATACAATACAAAGACTCAATTGCAAGAAGAAATTGCTGTTTTCATTTCTATAAAATGTTTGTTGTCAGAATCATTAGACGTGGAATTTATATTTTTTGGTGCATAATACGGTCAGTGTTGCAATTTACTATTTTAAGTGTTCATTTGATAATTTTATTGAAAAAAATGGAAATGAATAATGCGCTTTAAATACGGCATTTTCACCCACTATTTTTTTTGAATTTGAATAAAATGAGTTCTAAAAAAGTTCCCACATTCTTTTCGGAGCAAGAAAATTTCAAAAAGGCTTTTTAATTCCTACCATTTCGTTTTTCCCCATCTAGGAAAAATACCAGAAGCACTGATAACTGTTCAAAATCGTCGGATCATCAAATCTCACTATGTTTCTGTAAAACATGCGCACTGTTTTAAACAATAGCCTGATCGAATTGAATTCTATACAATGGGTAATGTTACTTTGTTCATGAAGGTAATTACAGACAGTATGCATATTTTAATACAATACAAAGAGATATGATAACAGAAGAGAGGACAGATTTAATTAAAAGAAAACTCCTTGGCCTATGGAAAAAATTGTGAAAATAAATTTAAAATGTGAAATTTTGGATAACAACGATTCAAATATAGGTATCGTGCTCTTATTTTTCCTTTAGAAAACCGCCACAAAGTTGAAGCGTTTTCCTAAATTAAAATAGCCCGACAGAAGAGAAATCGGAATGATTTCAAGTATTTCAACAACGACCACTTCTTCCAACGGTTCATCAAACTGTATTATTATTTCGACAATAAGTATGTTAAAATGAACCGTTGGAAGAAGTGATCGTTGTTGAAATACTTAAAATCATTCCGATCTCTCTTGGATTCGCGGATCAACAATGATGTCATACATGTCACATACAAACTTTATGAAAATGGAGAATCCCTCTAAAAGTAAAAGGAAATTCTACAATCACTTCATATCTCACTCCCGAAATATTTGATATATGCCAGGAATGCCAGATCATTTTCTGTTAAGCCTTCTTGTTAAAATGATCACGGCCCAGACAAGATCATGGTTTTCTTAAAATGATGCCAGTTACCAAATCATTCCTGTTACTCACCTTGCCAATGAATCGAACTTTCTAGCTTAGTCAGCAACACGCATTATTTCTATCTTGATTCGAAAAGTACGCCTTTGATTACTCACACCTTATCACCCTGATATCGCAATTTCTAATCCAAAATGGAGCAAATCCGTGATACTGATTCCTTTTCTATCGTTATCGCCAACACGTCATATTAGGAATTGACGATAGTGTGATACCTACCTTAAAACGATTGAACAACATGAAATAAAAACAAAACAAACTTAGAAAGCAATTAAATCTGGAGACTTTGGATGTAAAATCAGTAAATTCCATCACTTTTGCTAACTTACGTAAAGCCAAAGAGGGTCATCCCTCTGTTCAACAACTGTCCGTCAACTAATAATTCGAAATTAAATTAATAACAGATCAACTAACAAGTATGTAGTCACCAAAAGCGAATTAATAGTTGAGAACCACATTACCGCCTTGATATCAAGTATTTAGGATTTAAGCACTATATTGAACGATTGGCATATGGTAGAAATTCAGTAGCAGTCTTTTCGTTATCAATAAGCAACCAAATATTATAATCATCCGAGCACTCTAATCCAGCATGATAACCACTATTTTAAAAGCATTATCTCTAAGAAAAAGCATACAATAATTTGAAACCGCCGTCTCCTATGACCGGGAAATGTTTGCTCAATTTTAAACGTTGCAAAAATCCAACCAATGAGACATCCATCATCAATTCAGGCTTAAGAGGAATATCTCATCACTACAGAAGAATGAAAACGCTAACACTGAACTATTGTCAGAATATTCAGTAAAACAATTCACAGAACTGGCACGTGGTGTTAAACAGTCCCAATCACCGATAAATTGACCAATGGCGAATTAAATGAAATGATTTAGTGATAGTACTGCCTTTCTAAGAGGCTGCAATTTTTTCTTGAAAATTTTTTTGGGTATTCATAGGAAACCGCTCGAGGCAGTTATTTTAATTTTTTCGAACTCTAGATTAATCTTACCAACTGATGGTTAGTTGATTGCCATCGTAAACATTCGTTGAATGATCGATGTTTTGGAAGCATTTCAATATTCATTTATCATCGACAGAATTAACAAGACCATCTGACCATTTCGCTTTAATGACACTGATGACATACTAATACTGATGCGAAATGCTTCTGAAATATCGATCTTTCAACGAATCTTTACGATGACAATCAACTAACCATTAACTGGTACTCGAGCAGTTTCTTAAAAATGCCCAAAAAATTTTCAAAAAAAGATTCAGAAATCGAAAACTGAATTAAATCGAAAACTAATCCGTTGCCGTAAATAACAAGTAATTCACATCTCATATTTTGATAGTTCTAATTGTAGAATCATTCCAGGTCATTTACAGCTTTTATCACAACTTTTACTAGTTCGTCGGAAATCAATTAAATTATTGTGATGAGTTCCTGTCTCTAACTATCGACTAGAGGTAAGATCAGGAGAACTTGAATGATCTGCAAAAAAATTGCAGTGATAAATTAGTCACTTTAGTTAAATTATCCAATTTTTCGCTATAAAAAGGTGTCATCAGAATGTCCGACTGAGAATTTACAACTGTTACTGCTTGTTAATTATTGGTATTAAAAGTCAGTTCAGTTGATTAAGTCTGAGTTGATTGCAAAGTGGAGTTTATGTATAACATCAAACTACGCACAGAATATAGAAATATTTCTTGCATATTATGATATCAACGGCAAAAGTGTTAAGAAACATTTCGTCGAAGGTTTTGTTAATTGAAAAGAAAACGCTAAGTGATCGTGAGGCCATCATTCTTGGTTGATTTTGAAAACATCGAA
>NW_018108285.1:38425-42874 GCF_000183805.2 Loa loa
TGAATTTATTTGAGGCTTCGTTTTCACGACAGTCAGCATTCGCATAAATATGAATCATAAGGTTATCAGTTGAAAGCAGATTTACTTGAATAAAGTAATTAGCAGGTCTTCTAATGCATCTCATTTTAATATTGAAATTATCTAAATATAAGCCGATGTGTTACCAGAAACTTATTACGTTTGATCAAGCCAAAGTATAAGCGTGCCAAGCGTATTTTTCTTCAGTCTTTACTTCAAATATACAGCCCAAACTTGTCATTCTTATTTATATCTAATTCGAAAATTTATTCGACAAGAAAGTTAAAAACGCATAACTCCTGCGTATCAAATGATACGTACATAAACAAGTCAGTATTTACAAAAAACAGATTTTCGAATTGTTCTCAAGGATGAAACTTACTTTACCGATTCTAATTATTTGAATAGAAGCAGTTTTCTTTTACATCTTGGAAACAAATCTAAATTTGAGCACGTGAGATCAACACGAGACATTCAACCCTTGGCATGACCGCAGTGATTATATAGCAGCATTTATTTAGTTAGTTGACGTAATTAGTTGATGCTGATCGTTTTCCACTGATATTTTCTTATCATACGCTTCATCTTCAGCTGTTGAATCGCTAATAATTGATTCCAAATCACGCCCGTGTTAAATTCGCAACTCCTACCCACCGCTGTACTCCAATCATGTCATGAATGAAAGAGATACATATACTTCTTACATAATTACATGAATTGCTTGAATTTCCAACTCGCATATAGTGTTGGCAATCCAAGCAATTTATGTAATTATATATGACATTTCTTTTTGAATAGTCCGGAAAAGCGACAACCAATAACTTGTATCAGCTACAAGGAAAGCAATGCATAATGCGGGTTACAGCCTTATCCCACGATTAAATTTTAGAAATGTAAATAATAATTAACGAAACAAAATTTGCCTTTCCATTTAACGCTCTCCCAAAAGAAAGTTTGACAACAAAGTATGACAACTCCCTGTCTCCCTGTTCATTCATATCTGTTTCCGCTTTATTATTGAAGATCACGTTATGCCTGCTCAATATGAGTGCCAAATAAACTTTGTTCACACTCCTTTCAGACTCCCTTGTTGTGGACAATGAAAGTTTCGTGGTCAGTAAGAACAAGGGCGAAATGAAGTTTGATGTCAATACTATAATCGCTGCCTATTATACCCACTGATATTGTGTTACCCGAAAAATTCAGTCTCTTATGAATTCCCCCTCAATTGACTTAGCAGAACTTACCACAACTTGTAAGGATTTCAGGACCACAGTTTTTAGTCATAAAGATTTGAATCGGAAAAAAGTACTTACATCATTTAAATACAGTGGTCCCCACTAGACACGCTTAGATCTTAGAATATGTTTGTGATTACAAGTGGAATGTACGAAGTAAGTTTATAGTGAGGACGATAAGCAAAAAATCTTACAACATTTTGCAGCCGTCCCCAATATAATTACAAAGTGCAAGGAAATATCCATGATAGGAGAAAAAGAAAGGAATAGAAAATAAATCTAAAAATATATATAAACTGTCAAAAAGTGCTGCCAACAAAACAGGTTATATGATGCTTATGCCTTATGAATTCGACAAATTTATTGAACATTATTGATAGGGATATGGCAGGACTATCTAAAAGGAATGATTCCCTTAGTCGCAGCACTACACAGTGCTTAAGAATTACATTTTACTCATAGTTAATTCAAGTTTACGTTAAAAACAATGTTCATCCTTTTCCTTTTTCATCAGCCTCCACCCTCGCATTCTCCATGTACGCCCAGTGTTTTCACATCAACCCATCAAAGCAATAAGCACTGTTATACAAACTAATACGAAATCATATGCATCAGAAACATTTGCAGTATTTTGAAGCCATCAACAAATAACCAGTCACAAGTTTGAATATGTAAGTATGACAGCTTGCATTAATATCAACAAATTCAGCCACCAAAACCGTAGAGAGTACGTCCTTGACGTTTCAAAGCATAAACAACATCCATCGCCGTAACCGTTTTTCGTTTAGCATGCTCACAATATGTCACGGCATCACGTATAACATTTTCCAAGAAAACCTATGAGATTCTCGAAATTTATGACGTAGTTTGATAAATGATCCAATATTTTTGACAACATATGATAATAACCAAATACTTGAAAATGTTACCTTTAGTACGCTACGCGTTTCTTCATAAATCAGACCTGAAATCCGCTTCACACCACCACGACGTGCCAAACGACGAATAGCCGGCTTTGTTATACCTTGAATGTTATCACGTAGGACTTTGCGATGACGCTTAGCACCACCTTTCCCAAGACCTTTACCGCCTTTCCCACGTCCAGACATCGTAAAAAACCAGAGTTAATATCCTGAAACAAACACTGTTTACACCGCATGTCCCCAGATAACACTAAAGAACCCACTTTGACAATACAACTCGAGCAGTAACCGATTCCAGGAACACGGAAGTCCCGAACAATGAGACATTTGGTTTTTATATCGCTTAGACGGTATCGCAGCGACGTTTCTCATCCCAATTTGAAATTGGTAGTTTTGATGCTATTTGTTGGCAGGGAAAGGAACTGGTACATTATGAAGTTCAGTCCAGTTCATTCCGAGGTCGGCAACGATTTTCGTGACAGTCACAGTCTGCATCATGTTTTCAACAGTATGTACATCCGAATTAACATCTTTCATTCTGGTATACATTTCCTGCATAATGCCTCATATTATGGATATCACATCCAGATTTTGTCTTTGCTCTCCAGTCTGAAAACAAGTCTCCATTACAGCTAATACTGTCTTTTCCATCAACTGCAACAGTTTCCCAAACACATATTGCATTTTTTTTACAATGGTGCTACTAAGACCTGACCAAAAGTCGAATATATCCTAATCCTAAACGTAATCATTTAAAATACATTACTTCCCCGAAAACAAACAGAGAAATTTCAGTGAATCCGCGTGCAGCCGGTCGAGTATATACTTATAGAAGTACAACCAACGGATTAAACGGTATGTGGTTTAGCAGAAATGACTAACTGTAAACCAACAACCTTATCTCTCAGTGCGACGCAGGACAAACCGTTCGGTATTTTGCGGTGGCTAGCGGTCTGAGTGAACAATTATTCTGCGTTTTGTGGTGACAGTGTGTCTGATGATACGCAAGTGTGGAATTCCGGTGACATTGCGTGCGAGATTGGGGATTCTCCAAGGTTTGGAAATTTCGAATTGTGTGGGAATTCAAAGGGTATAATGGCGGGAATTGACTGAATCAGGGAGATCTTGCTATTTGTCACAGAAAAAGGCAAAATTTACACTGGATCTTGGGGGGAAAAATATCGCATCATCGGACAAAGGTAAATATTTGTGCTCTGTCGTGACTGAAATCATGTCCTGAACAGAACAATGTTGCAGGAATGTTTGCAAGGCTACCGTTCTCGACAAAATCCTGAAGACCAATGGGTGAAAAATATAAGGAACGGTATGCAAATTTAATTTTAATCAGTCTACTTCTTAAGCATATGTGGTAGATTTCTGGGATTTACCGGAAATTACAAATGCTTTGGGCTAGACACATTTGAAAAATAAGATGCTAAGCCAGTCGTCGCTAATGCTAATCTTCACTGTTTGTGACTGATCATTTGGCATCCATCTTGAAACTATTTTTAACCGTTGATTTCCTCAAGGTAACCATTTTACAAGTGCCAGTGCTACTAGCAATTGTAGGTTCTGGGTCAGTGTCGAATTGTGTGAATTCTTATATGAAAAATTTTACTTTGTAAATCGGATAATTCGATTTACATGCGAACATCGAAGACAATCATATTTCAGGCTGTTGCAGTTAGAAAGAGTTTTATTGCTAGAGAACGCGGAAATAGATCTGGGCGACTTGAGACTCAGCTGCAGTTTTGGTAATTCATCTTCCATATTTCTATACGGTACATGCCATTATTTAAGGTTGTGTTTAGGTTATTTAAATTGGTACTGATTACATGCAGTCTGTTCATTGCTAGGTGTTCCTGACTCCTTGCGACCGTTGTGTTGGCGTCTACTTCTCGGTTATCTACCTGTGGAGCGACAACAGTGGCCCGCGTATCTTCGAAAGCAACGTGAAATTTATAGCAGCCTTGTTGAAGATGTGATCGTTCATCCTGGCCAGTCGTCTATAGCGCCAGACCATGAAACTACCGCAGATCATGTATGTCTTTTTTTCTATTCAACTTCGTACTGATAGTGCTATAAATCATACGTATTTTAAAATTAAATGAGACGTGAAGTTCATGTTAATATTGTCAGGGATTAAAATCATATAACTTGTCCAACTAGTATCCATGATTATCTACTGAAGTGTCCGTGATTAACTACTCACTAAGCTGAAGAGTCTGGTGATGGAGTGTTTTATTTGGGTTGTATTTTAGCCACTTAAA
>NW_018108285.1:43270-53096 GCF_000183805.2 Loa loa
AGGTTATTTAAATTGGTACTGATTACATGCAGTCTGTTCATTGCTAGGTGTTCCTGACTCCTTGCGACCGTTGTGTTGGCGTCTACTTCTCGGTTATCTACCTGTGGAGCGACAACAGTGGCCCGCGTATCTTCGAAAGCAACGTGAAATTTATAGCAGCCTTGTTGAAGATGTGATCGTTCATCCTGGCCAGTCGTCTATAGCGCCAGACCATGAAACTACCGCAGATCATGTATGTCTTTTTTCTATTCAACTTCGTACTGATAGTGCTATAAATCATACGTATTTTAAAATTAAATGAGACGTGAAGTTCATGTTAATATTGTCAGGGATTAAAATCATATAACTTGTCCAACTAGTATCCATGATTATCTACTGAAGTGTCCGTGATTAACTACTCACTAAGCTGAAGAGTCTGGTGATGGAGTGTTTTATTTGGGTTGATTTTAGCCACTAAATCTCAATCCAGACAGTCGATGGAATAATTATTTCAAGGACAATGAAGTATTGGCTCAAATAGATAAGGATGTTCGGCGACTTTGCCCAGAAATCGATTTTTTCCAAAGAATTACTTCTTACCCACATAGGTATGCTTTCCAAAAAAAAAGCGGTTCGAAATTTTTTTTGCATTAGTATATTGATTCAAGTGGATGCAGTTTCTAGCGCTATGTAATTTTTTTATAAACAGTTTCAATTGTGTACTTTTTCATACTTGCGTATTTGTTATGAAATTTTCCTAAAGAATTGAAAAGGAAGATAATCGGTATTTAGTTTATGTCCTCCTTTCTAGTTTTATTATCATAACATCATTTATCCCCCATTATTGGCATAGTTGCGTTCCAGACACGACGATATAAGAATCTTGGATAGGGAAATCATGGTTTCATCACCAAAACATTAGATTTAACCTGTTGGCTGATTTGGTTGCCAGTTGCTTCTGTCGTCATTAACTGTAAAACTTGTATTTTCAGGTCAGCAGCAAAAATCAATTTGTCACGTCGTATTCGACAAGAGAACCTTTATTCTGAAGTTTTACCAAGCAGTCACTTTAATGCAGGGAATGTCAGTTTTTTTCTTCCTTTTCACTATATCAGCACTTTGTCATATTCCACAGTTACTTTTTCACCACCTTTTCAACCTTCTTTAGTTCTCTTTTTTTTTCCAGTTTATTGCCTTACCAGCTAAAACAGCTAGCAAAGAATATTCCAATGTCGTTGACGAAAATGTTGAATACCATTGGCAGGTGGTTGAAAGAGTGTTATTCATGTATAGTAAACTTAATCCAGGAGTGAAATATGTGCAGGTTATTTCGAAATTATTTTATCATATATATTTAAAATATACTATTGCTTGACGGAGACTTTTCATTTTTTTTTTATCAAGCAATTTGAGATTATTGTAACTGTTAAGGGAATGAATGAAATTATGGGTCCATTGTATTACGTATTTGCAAGTGATGCAGATGACGAATGGGCAGAAGAGGCTGAAGCGGATACATATTATTGTTTCCAATTGCTGATGAGCGAGATTAAGGACAATTTCATTAAAACTCTGGACAGTTCCAACTGTGGCATTGGTAAACTTTTATTTAATCAATCAGTATCATTTATTGAGTAGGATAATGGCACAACTTCGTGCTGAATATAGCTTTGGTTTACTGGCGGGAAAAAAATGGTTCATCTCTTAACTTTCACTCTTTAATCTACTCGCTCGCTAGGTTTGGAACCACTTGATTTCAACTAACCAACATTTGGCAGAATTATCTTAGATTTCTAAATACTTCCGTAACTGTTGCTGGGTTTAAAAAAAGGGAGAGATCTGAGTCTTGCTTTCTCATTTCGGTGTGGTTTTGTAGTTTAGTGTATGGCATAAAGAGAGTTCACTTTCTCTTTGAACCACTCAAGAAATTTGATTTTTGGCAGTACCAATGCAGGACTTAAATTCCCTTATCATTCTTTGTTTTGATGGATTGAAACTTTAGGTTATCCACGTTACAGAGTCACTTCTGGCTGAATTTAATGAAAGATTGAGGAGTTGCGATCCTGAACTGTATAATCATCTGGTCGATATGGGCATTAAGCCGGAATTCTATGCATTTCGCTGGCTTTCTTTACTTCTCTCACAAGAATTCTCTCTACCAGGTGAATGTTCCTTCCACTGCTACAAATTTCATTTTTTTTGTCCAGAAAATAATCTGAAATATTTAATTTACAGATGTTATTAATATATGGGATTCGTTATTTTCCTCACCTGATCGTTTACGATTTCTCCACTGGATATGCTTAGCGATGATGGAGAAAGTCCGTGACTTGCTGCTTGAAGGAGATTTTACAGCATGTTTGGAAATGCTACAGGTAGTCCGGTTTAATAGTTTATGTCATGTCATATTTATTATTGAGGGATGCAGTTGACTACTTAGGTTATCATTCCTAATCCTTAAGAAGAGTTGAAACATTTTGTTTTTTTTAAATTTCTAGCCAACTTGCAGCAATGTTAACTACCATTTATATGGGAAATGATGTACTTCTGGGTTTTGTTTTACATTTCCATCCGTAATTTATGTTCAACATCTTGTCATGTCCGCAGTAATGTATATTTACTCAGAACAGGAGCTGCTGCTTTAAATGGCGTGGTATTTTTTTTTTTTTTTTCACATTTAATGCCGCTTTGAGACCGTTGAATGAGTTTTTATCAGAATTGTCAATGCTCTTCACTAATGCTCTAAGAATACTGTCGAAGAAATATTAATTTGCTACCATTGTTTTTCAGAATTATCATGAAACTGACGTCGGAGAATTGATTGTGATTGCTCACAAAATGAACGAAGGGTGCTACTGTTTCAAAAACTCGTGTAGAGACAGCACAAAAAGTGCTTTTTCGAAATTGGAAATAAATCCTACTGTAAAACTTGCCAGTGCCTTCAGTAATGTTCTAAGGACATTGTCAAAGAAATAGTAATTTGCTACCACCGTTCTTTAACATCGCTATTTATTTCTTAGTGATAATGTTTTTGGAGGATTCAAATATTCCTAATCGAGAAGGAGAAACATTTCGAATGAACTAATAAACAAATAGTAATCTGCATAATCAGTACGAAATGCTGGTATATCTCTGCCGTGTGCCATATGTGTGTTCCTCATGAATATGGAATAAATCTTATGCAGTGGACTGGAGTTAATGCGCAGTTAATTATTAATGAGTAAACATTTAGCTGTGTGGTCATATAGGTTAAAAAATGATAAGGTAATATTAGACGCAAATAAAAATTAGAGCATATTCACTAAGGAATGTGTATTACTTGTATGACAAATGCAAGACTGGTATGTTTAAACACAAGTTGCGCATAAAAATTGCAGGGGAGACACGTAAATTTAGGATATATATGGGTCTTTATATTTGTTTATTTGTTTTTTTTATTTATATTTATATATTTATGTCGATAATTTTCAAAGTGTCGTGAATTTGTCGCAAAGCATTTATATTGTTTTGTTGCATTAACTTAATGACTATTCAAATATATCTCGTTTAATTATAAATTGCATGAGGTTGATCATGTTAATGTGTCACTTCTGTACCTTTCTTAGAAGTAAGGTATTTCGTTAGATTGTGCAGAAAGTGGTTTGCTTCAGTTTTAGATTAGAATGAGTAAAAAACGGTGTTTTTTGTTCGTTTTGTCAATTTTTGTAGAATTTCTTTTGTAGAAATATAACTTCGTTTTCACGTTGTCATAATGTTACTGCCTGGTGCTGTGTGCATCCACGCTCATCTGTTATTTGAAGTTCAAAATGTAATGATCGGTTCATGTCCCCATGCTCCTGTTGGTGAACTTTTTCAACATATTTCCAGGAGTTTTTAGTGTAATAACATCATTGTGTTAATTTTCTGACGACAGTGTGTTAGTTTATTATCAGTTGCTTGCAAGGAGAACATTGCCATAATCGGATATTTGTTAATTTGTAATGGTTTGTCGATTTTATAGCGCCATTTGATACTTGATATTTTTCCACCTTCGATTTTATACATTTATATTTTGTTAGAACAATTTGAAAATGTATGAAAATGTTGAATTCGTTGACATATACTTCAAGAAATTTTGTGGTTATGGCTCACGAAAATATTGTTTTAATTTCTTTTTAGTTTGAATATTCCATACATCTAAACAGTTTTGAGTATGGTCCGAAGGTTTAAACATAGTGATAAATGGAGTGATGTGGTAGTTGACACTTTGAGCATTCTTGTAATGCAGTTTAGGACCTGTTGTCACGGACGATGATGAGTGGTGGTTGTCTTGATTCAAGTATCGGCGTTGGAAGTGGATAGAGTCGGTCAGGTAAGACCGAGGTAGTAAAAGTTTTGCGCGGAAGATATTAAAGGTTTTGAGATTCTGGTTGAGTATTAATGTCTGGGTGTTTGCGTGTATTTGATACATTATGTGGGTATGAGCCATATTTTTACCATAACGGCAATGTTGAGGTGGTGAAATTGAGTTTGCAATACATCGTTTTTCGGCAAAGCATTCATCACTTTTCCTTAAAATTCTTTGTTTTAGTTTGGATTTGTAAACCTACTAGCAACAATTGTCAGCAAAATGAGTAATGAATTCAAACAGGGGAGTAGTAGTGCAACCCTAGCTGCGGTGAACGGTCAGAACAACCCAACGCAGGGTGTTGCGACGCCACAACAGAAAACCGTCGGACGTGTCCAGGGTTCTACACCATCCGGTGCGTCCGTTTTATTTTTTGGTGTTAACATCCTGTTAACATCCCGAAATAAATCTACTATTTCAGGTTCTATTTCAAATCCAGTAACTACCCAGAGCGTAGCACCTCAATTTGCTGTTGCCACACCGCACAATGTAACGCATAACGCTAATCCAGAGGTTTTTTGATTTTTTCTTGGTTTGAGAATACTTGATATCAATCTCTTTGCTTATACTAAGTAAGCAGGGAATCAGAAATCGCAGTTTTATCTTGAAATTATTGGTGTTGATAATGTTGTTTTTAGGTGCTATCCGTTTTCGAATGCCCAGTTTGCATGGATTACATGATGCCACCTTATCTGCAGTGCCAGAGTGGTCACCTTGTATGCGGTAATTGCCGTCCCAAACTAACATGCTGCCCTACCTGCAGGGGTCCAGTTCGTATGTTTCTTCATCATTTAAATGGAGATTTAGAAATTTTCTGTTTTAATGCTTTAAGCGCTTTCGTTTTTCTCCGGGGGAAGAGAGGAAGATGCACGAGATCATTTTTCAAATTTCAACTAGTATAATTGCACTAACTTTCTATGCATTTTATCGAATGTCATTTACAGCAAGTGTCCGAAATTTGGTATTGGAAAAGATTGCAAACACCGTTATGTTCCCCTGTAAATTTGCTGGTTCAGGCTGTCCGCTTACATTTTCACACGTTGAAAAAGTGGAGCACGAGGAGCTTTGTGAATTCCGGTAAGCATTCTGTATTTCTGTTCTGGTTGTAGTTCGTTTTATAAAGGAATGTAGGCCTCTTCTAAGAGGGAAATGTAGTATTTCCCTGCAAAACGTTCACTCTACCCTTATTTTTGTTAACGTTATACATCTCAATTTTTATGTTATCAAATATTGTTTTATATTCTTCACTGTGCATCTTTTTAGCCCATATTGTTGCCCTTGTCCCGGGGCATCATGCAAGTGGCAGGGAAGCCTCTCGGAAGTTATGGGACATCTTATGAAAGTCCACAAGTCTATTACTACTCTACAAGGTCAGTTCATTTCCGTTCGCTTCATGGAAGACGAAAACATTTTGGTGTCACTGTTGTTCACTCATAGCATATTTTTGTGTTTCTCTTTATTCGCGTTATGAGTAGCATAGTACTTCAGAAATTAAAGAAAGTGAAAATAAGTATGTTAATTATCCTTCCTACTTTTTCGTGAAGAATGACTATTATGGTTCTTTTCTGATAAACCATGATATTTCTTGCTCCCTAATCATGAGTTAATAAAAACTCAATGGTTTTCCTACACCGTATTTAATGACAACTGTGAAGAGAAAGCATTTTAATGAATCTAATTACAGGTGAAGATATCGTCTTTTTGGCTACTGACATCAACTTACCTGGTGCTGTAGACTGGGTAATGATGCAGTCTTGTTTTGGTTATCACTTTATGCTCGTGCTAGAAAAACAAGAGAAGTTCCAGGATGGCAATCAGATGTTCTATGCTGTTGTACAACTGATTGGCGCTAAAAAGGAATCTGAAAATTTCATGTATCGGTAGGTATTATATTGGACATGGAATGTCGGGAATAGAATTTTTTTTGATATACGGCTATTCTGAACTAATTCAGTTTGCGAAGGAATTTTAGACTTTATGGTTCGCTAGTTATAAGCCTTCTTTGGGCTATGTTCAGGACCTTTTTTAATACCTTGCAGATTTTAATGTGGATAACTAAAACTGTGGTTTGAATCCATTCAAATAGATGGCAATATGTGAAAGAAAAATTGAATTGGATTTCAGAACAAAAAAATCTTTCAGGTTCCGTATATGGAAGTCTAATTTTATTTTGTTTGCAGGCTTGAATTAGCGACACATCGGCGTCGTTTTAGCTGGGAGGCGTCCCCACGTAGCATACATGAGGGTGTGGCACATGCAATATCTCTCTCAGATTGTATGGCATTTGATAGCCAGACGGCCCAGTTGTTTGCCGAAAATGGTAATCTTGGTATCAATGTTACGATATCCATGGTTTGAACTTGTTCAAAGCTAAGCCGTTATTTGATGTCATGTTGATGGCGATAGTGATGGAAGGAAAGATTAGAACTTGGGGAGAGGAAGGTTCAGTACGACATATATTTATGAATTTATGGTTCCAGTTACTATTAATAGCAGCGACAGTATTTACAAATATTCTTAACAACAGTTTCAGTACAGCTTAGCGCATGTAAAACTATCTCCAGAAGCAAAACAGAATAAGGTTTTATTTCGTATTCTTACATGTTGCGCTTGTATATATGAGTTTAGTGAACTTACACTTAATTATCTTAATGATCTTTAAAGAAAAAAACTCTCATTCCATCATTTTGGTGTACATGAATTCTGAAAAAACAAATGAAGGTGAACACGTGATCTGAGATTTAGAGCCTTCAAAAAAAAACCATACTTTTACGCTTGGAGTCGGTTTTATGTGCGCTGGCTATGTAGTTTCTGATGTGAGAATCTCTGTTGTACGCATAAATGATAATTACCATGCATCCAATCTTTTAACTGCTTTCTGTTATCATGATATTTTCAGTGCACTTACCAAAACTGGGTAGAAATCATTTTCTCTTAACGATCAAAGACTCTGCCAAATTCCGACACTCTCATCACATAACCATTAATATTAAGTAGTGACAATGTATATAGTCATTGTTTATCTCGGTTCTCCAGAAATCTATCTGAATCTATCTCCTCTTCAAATGACAGTATGTCTGTATTAGACTAGTTACATCTTCCTTTTTTGCTGAGCTGTGCTACGTGGAATTTTTTGCTTCAGTGATCTAGTCTGGTTTGTAGGGGGTGAAAGTACCTATCCTTTACATTTCACAGCTCATCTTATTTCATTTACATTTGCTTATTAGTCGTTACCTTCCCATGCCCGTTTTATTAATGTGAAAGAAATCTGTCTTTGTCTTAAAAGAAATCTGTCTTTTTTCTTACTGTTTAGAAGGACACAAACCATATTCAAGACGAAATTTCTGACTCCAAAGTACAGGGGATAGCAATCAATTTTATTAGTTAATTCCTATTGAAAGATTGTTACTTGCATTTCTGGTTGATTTAGTATATTCCTGAAATTATCATCCCTGTTATTCCAAAATTGTCCTCTATCACCATTTTTCAATGCGTCCTTGTTGAAATTATTTTGTAATGCCTCCTTGGTCAGGATGGATGATGATGGAAGAGATCAAGGCAGTTGTCGAGCGCGAATGATGTATTTTTGTATATACGTAGTCTGCTTTTCTGTTTATACGTATTTGTATCCGACGATAATGGAATGCACCTCGCATTTATCGTGCACAAACGTTCCTGTTTAAATTAGATATTATTGGTGACTGTTCGTTAAATTAATAGCCATTTAATCTTCATTTTCACTAATTACTCGCAAGAGACAAGAATCTAAGCCGGAAAACCGGATTTTTGCTGGACATAAAATTTAAACGATGCGATATCTTCCAAACCAAATTCAATCCAGTCGCCAGGCTTCACAGCTGTTACGCCTGATGGTGTGCCCGTGAGGAGCATATCACCTGGTTCCATAGTGACATATTCCGTTAAAACTTCGATTAAAGTTGGTATGTCGAAAATCATGGCATCGGTTCGACAGCGTTGCTTTTCTACATCATTTATACGACAAAATAGCTCGACGTCGTGTGGATTGGCAATTTTGTTGATTTCGATGAAAGATCCTACTGGACATGAAGTATCAAATGATTTTGACAAGAACCAGGGTGCGCCTGCCTTCTTCGCTTCATCCTGGAAATTGAAAGTTGTATATCAGAACCGCATTCTACTAAAGTCAACTTTCCACACAAACCCATCAATTATTGGCATTTCAGTGACACGATAACTACGCTGCCCGAGGGTTCATTAAAAACCTGAACCTTCAGACAACACTGAAGGATTGTTTCGTCCAAACAAAAAAGTCTGATGACGAATGACCTGGAAGTCTCGAGCTGTCATATCCAAGGCTACCGTGTACCCACCAATATAATTAAATGCTTGCGAAGATGGGATATTTTTCGCTGTCTTGCTGAAAATCACACCAAGTTCCACTTCTTGATGTAATATCTTGCAACCAGGCGGTGGGGTGATAGGTTGTCCTTGTGATACATAACTGTTTGTTGATTTCAGGAAAAACAACGGTATTTTCGGTATCGTGTTTCCCAATTCCAGAGCATGCTCCTGTAAAATCCACTCATTGATTAAATCTTCCCAACCTTGTTGCATTTACAAAAACATATAGCGTGCATATATCCTTTTAAGATGACAAACCTTATAATTCCTACCGACACAAACAATCTTTTTCCCAAGATTGCGGAAATTTGACAACTGTGTCGCCATATTATAAGCAGATCTTGACCAGCTTAATTACAGGTTGTTCGAATTGAGGGAGCGAGCGAGTACTCGCTGGGAACTTATGAAAATGCGATGTCTAAATCGTTTCATAATTGATTCATTCCCACCATTAATTAAATTTATTCGTAATCACTGAGAAATATCATTGTCACATACCGTCAAGTAATGTTCAGTTGTATCATCTTAACAATGCCATCATAATATGATTGGGAAATATTTCCAACTACAGTAAATAACATTCTTAGCATCACATCCTTAAATCATTTGCCGATTTTATAGTACATGAGGCATAACAAATGGATGTGTATCAGAAGTATCGTATTTTCGAGTGACAAATGCAAACTTTTTCGGAGTACTAGCAACAACTAACTGGAAAAAGAGTTTATTTATTGTTGCTATTTTTGCGTACGATCTTACTACAAGAAGTTTATCAAAATCTGGTTATGAAATGGAGTGGTAACTGTTGAGTTAATAGCGATAAAATTATCGGTTACCAGAAGTTGAATAGCTGGTCAGCTTCCTATCTCCTACATATGACTGTTAGTGTTCATCGGATTTCTTTTATTTTGACTTATTCATCAGTTGAAATTGTTGTAAAACATTGAATTTTTCTCCTTAATGGCATAGTCTTGATAGCGTTGAATAAAATCCAATCAATATATATATATATATATATATATATATATATATATATATATATATATATATATATATATATATATATATATTATATAT
>NW_018108285.1:53213-59024 GCF_000183805.2 Loa loa
TATATATATATATATATATATATATATATATATATATATATATATATATATTATATATATATATATATATATATATATATATATATATATATATCTATTGGCAGTCTATCGTTACTGTCAAAGTTTTGCAATATTTTTCCTTTCGCTTTTCATTGATTCGCAACAGTATGATAAATATTTGCCAAATTCACTTCGTGCACCTTCCCCAAATTACTCGGAAATGATTTCTTTTTGTAACTTCCATTTCAAAAACATCTATTGCAAGCAATAAGAATTCAAAAGAAAATTAACAATTCAATTTAAAAAAGTTTGGGAATGTTTGACAAAATTTATATAAATCTAAAATAACCAAACAAACATAACTCTACCCTTATCTAGAAATTATTTTCATCATTATGTGGGTAATGTTTCAAACAACAGAGGCAGAGTTCCCTAATATCATTATGACAAATGAATAATGAACGAGGACGAAGTAATTGTACAAAAAATGAAACCCGAATTAACACAAGGTTTACATATTGGATTGAGGTAGACGAATAAACATATCAAAGCATTGCATAGATTTTTTGTAATGATATGATGAGGAGCAGAATAATTCTGATTAGGGTAATTAATTTTCAAAAATTCCTTAACAATTTGAATTCATTTTATCAGAAAAAAAAATTTGACAATTTCAAGTAATACTGGTATGAATCAGATTTACAAAACCTATTCAGTTTAAGCTGTAGAGAATGCGATTGGGACAGAATTGCGGAAGAGCACTTGTAATCATTTCCTTGCTGAGAATCATCAAATTAATTCCATTTTGTTCACTCGAAATCCTTTTAGGAACGTTGCTGTATTTGGTGCTATTCCGAAAAATCTTTGGCAAGTGGCTTTTTTCAATACATTCAACTACATTTCGTGCTCCATCCTCCTGAAACAAATCCTTTCTTCCTTTAACATTTCAAGGCTGTTTTTTCGTTTTTTTTTGTTTTTTTTTTTCGAATCTTTTTTTTGTTTTTTTTTCGAAATTTTGTTGTCGTTCAGAGTTAGAAAAGCATATGAGTGAAAACTTAAAAGTAAAATCAAAAAATTACTTGGAAATCAAAATACAGTTCGAATTCGCTATCAAATTCATTTGGATCGTAAAATTTTTTAACAAGGACTTAAAGTTGTTCATTTAAAATTAATAAACGTACAATTCGAGAAAGAAATCGGGATGCATGCATAGTCTTCAAAATTTTTCGCATCCTTGGCGAAATGTTGCTACTAAGCGATGTATTTACAGCACCAGGATGGACAGCAATTGCTTGGATTCCTTTGATACGATCAAGGTAACAAGTCAACATTGCTGTTGCTAATTTTGACCTGCACAATAAGTAACATGTATAATAGATCCAGCTGGCTTAGTCATTTCGCAACTTTTTTTTTATATTTGAAAAAATATTGCATCACTCATATAAATTATGGCGGTCGAATAAAAAATTTGGCGACCTGGCATAGCTGAGCCAACCAGAAGTACCATTCGACGGCGAAAACATTTTCTGCAGGCGATCACGCCTCGAAGATATTTTCGGACACAGGAATCTAAATTAAAGATAAATTGAATTAATGAATTCCAATCGAAAAAAAGTTTTGTAGCATGTTCCAAACAGTTTATCCCTGCGAATAAGACGATTCATTTCAGAAAAACTCTTTCGAATTTTAATTTATAATTCATTTAAATGAAAGGATCGAATATTTTCGCAAACTATATTTAGTTTGCAATCCAAGAAAATTTGTGGTGTTTGAAAATGGATCTGTTCCCACAGAAAAAAATAGATAAGATTCGGATGCCCTTTTTTGACGGTAAATCCGGTATGAATACAACGAAGATACGGCAAATTCGAGTTCACCATGAATAACGCTTCCTGTTTTGGTTGCACTGTATTATTTGTTTGCACTTTATTCACTGGATGAATGTCGATAAAATAAATCGACCCACTTTTGATTCAAAGTGGGCGGATAGCATTTTCTATGCGTTCCCAGTATAATACATATATTTTTGGAATATTTAACAATTTCAGTGGTATCTTCAAAAAGAGAGCTGTCTACGATTCAACTAGCGAGTGGATTGAATGAATGACTTGTACCGTAATCCCCTTTCAGTATACCTGTGCTCAACAGTTCTCGCAAACCGTTTTTACAGATTCCCTGAACACTTAATCAGAAACAGTGAACGGTCCTGAACGGGGTTAAGGAGATTTGTAAAGAAAAAACAGTCGTTTTCTCTCCCTCTCTTTCTCTACCTTCTTAGTTCGGTCTTTGCTCTTTTTCTCCGAATTCCCAAAACTGATAATTAGCTAGGATGAAATCACGATCAGAAAAGAGCAAGCATCAAGATAGTTTTAATGCTTGCATTTCTTTTATTCTGATAATCTTGGCTTATATTTCCTTCATATTTCAACATTTTTGTTCCCTTTCCCACTCTGTTCCTTCGATGAAGTATGCACAAATTACTTGTACAAAATGGACGTAAGTGCAATAATTTTAACTCCTTCTTTCGGCGTTGCAACACCCAACAATTCGTTCAGCAGGTAGAACTGTGACAAGTAGTTCACCTGTAATTTGCATCTAATTAGATTCGATAAAAATTTGCAACTATAGTGCACTGTATGCATGTCCTTGGTGAAAGATTTGTATAATAACCTGTGATAAAAAAATTAAAATTCTCCAATTGGATAGGCAGTAAATAAACAGGTTGATACTTGGTAAAAGTGTTATTGCACCTTGACAGTATAAGATTTCATTTTAAATATAACCTATTTTAAAAGGAATAAATTAGCATAAGAATGATTCATGAATTAATAAGAAAGTTGTGAAGTAATAGGAACACCATACCTGGAATGTGGTATCAAATCCATCCTTTGTTTTGCGTATTTTTGGTAGTAACACACCAGCATTTAAAATGATTATATCATAGCATCTGTAACAATTCATCATCATTGAACCATCAAGTGTCAGTAATACTTGAAAGCATCTTGCAATAGAAGGAAATTTTTTTCTTTTCTACTTGACAAAATAATCTGATTTCCTTTTAAGAGTGAGTCAATAATTGTTTGACAGAGAATGATGAAGTATTTACTGCACTCATTTTATGGTTCAGTATGCCGTAGTGTATATTTTTAGGATAATAAAAAAAATTGCTTTACCAATAGGCGGATTAAACAGTTTCGATGTTTTGGTAGTTAATCATATCAAGCATAAAGTTGCATCACAGTAACTCTATTGTAAACGGATAGGATTCTAAGAAAACGAATCAACATGGATTAGAAATAAAAATCATTCTGCTTATTACTAAATTTAAAGTGGCTTTCACAGATTTCTTAGGCAAATTTTACATTTCTTTCTGTGATTAGCATAAATACTGCACTTAGTTTCATCATTGGAAAAGATGTAAAATTCGAAGAGATTGTGCAAACTTGAAACATTGAAAAGTTGAAAATTTCCCATCTCCTATTCTACAACACAGAGAAACGTGAAATGTTCACCTCTTCTCGGCAGCAATCACACTAACACTCTTTGAAACTGATGACAGTGCACTCAAATCAATGATAATGAAATCAATGGATACGCTATCGCCCTGAAAAATATTTGAAACTTTTCAGGATTATGACACAAAACATCGCACTGCAAGTACTTTCCTTGATTCTCTTTTACTGGTAGAAATACAAATAATTATAATAATGGTACGGTACAGGAAACAAAACTTTACCCAATTCATACGATTTTGTTTTTAATTCTTCACCCCAGTATCTTCTTTCAAACGATTTAAAAGCAAAAATTTATTTTAAAAAAAAGTTCGAAAATATTAGACTTCGTTGTAAAATTACTTTCTGCAATAACGTTTCAGTTTATTATTAAAATTGAACAATCTTCGGTAAAAGTGAAGTAAAAATAACAAGGTAAAATCACAAACCAATTGTTTAATGATGGATGCACAGGCATTTTTCGCCTTATCACTGTTACGACAGGCAATGGTAACGCTGTACCCTTTGGCACAAAGTTGCAGTGCAGTATGATAACCTAAACATATATTTCATTCTAACCAATCTGTATGATATTACTCATTTTTTCCCACAATTCAATTGCCTGATGGATTAAAATAAACGGTTAAACAGCTGATAAGGAGATTAATAACCAGATCACCGACAGGACAAGCTATGCACTCCATGCCTGAACAGTTCTGGTATTTTGAATTTAATATTATTATACTCTTCGACTGGAGCATCTTTGTTCATTATTGGCAAGACTTTCACATAATTTATTATCAATTTATCATCTTAACAGATAACTGATCCTTTACGAATTGATCGCTATCGATGCCTAAGCAGATAACTATTGGTCATAAGTTATTAAAAATCTTTTGAACATCCACACTCGATGCTTTCGACGCCATCGAGATGTGATTTTAAACTGGTTATATTACAACCCTATACTATTTTCTTGCGCAAGGCTTACATAATGAACGTAAAAAAAAGTACGGAGCTTACATTTCAGGGAAATGAATAGGTTAAAAAAAAATTGATAATTTATGTCCATATAAGATTTTTAGCCTGAATTTTATCACAGAAATGACAATAAAATGTGGCAAACCTATTCCCTGATTTGCTCCAGTGATGAGAACAGACTGTTGTCGGTGATGATTGCTTGCCATTTGAAATATATCTTGAGTGAATTGTACAGTTTACTTCTAAACACCGTAATGAATATGCATGATTTTCATTTGTGCATAAATAAATAAATAAATAGGCAAATAAAAAATAAATAAATAAATGTATATATATATATATATATGTATATATATATATATATATAATGTATATATATTCTATCGATCAACTACATATATCAGACAGTTGAGAGGCTGCTCCGCCCTTCAACGTTCAAATAATAGTCTGGTCGAGAGACGTTTTCTGGTAAAATATATTCAGGTAGGAATTTTACTTCGTCATCCTTTTCGTTTCAATCAAATTCTTTACGCATATATTCTCCTTCATCTCCCACCATTTTTCATGCTGCATTGCATCTATAAACCTGATTTGCAACATCAGGCCTCCTGCTACAACAATTCTGTACAACATTCCCGCTGTTTCTACTCATTTAACATGTTTTCAATGTCTCATTAATTCGATAATAGCTACACTTAAAACTGTTTAAAAATGAGAAGGAAAGATAAACACTGCTTACTACGATGCAACAGAATTTCCAACCTCTCCTAATTAGGACTGCTATAATGGCACTGGTGTCGTGAGAAAATAAAAGAAAGGGAGTTAAGAAGGTGAGGGAGATTGTTATTGTTCGTTGTAGAAGCTGTTATAATTTTAAAGGAATGACTTACAGTGTATCGGTTCGTTTTGTGCTCGCAACAGATTATCCTTTATTATCGTTTGGATACCAAATACAGTAAAGACAGGTTCAAATAATTCCAATTACAATCGAATGACTTCCAGGGTAAAGCCAGTAGAATGATGAGATTTTGTAAGGATTAGTAGATTGAAGAGTGTTTGCGTGAACTTGAGTGTGCGACAGATGGGATTTTTGCAACAATGAATAATTCTTAGGTTTTCTTATGTTTATATAAGGAGTGTGTAAGGAGAAAGGAAAGAAATACGGTGCTTAACAGATATTTAGAGATAAACATGTTGGATATAAACATGTTTATAAGATTGGATATTTCTACAGTATGCCCATCCATGTTTATAAGATTCATTGTCATCCAGATGTGCGCAAATCTCAACATCAGATAAAGCTTCTTAGATGATTTAAAGATTAGATAATTGACTTATG
>NW_018108285.1:59330-64036 GCF_000183805.2 Loa loa
TATTATAGAGATATTGTAAGTTTGGTATTTTCCGGATCTAGTTCCCTTTTCTTTAGTGTTTTCCATCATGAGTAATCCTTTATAAGTTGAATTCATCTGGTTTGTATCTTGATAAAGGTTTTAGTATATTTATTTTGTTGATTACGATATTGTTGTCCATTGTATTGGGATTGATGAAATCGCAGTTTCTTGAATCAATTGTTTCATTAGACTTGAATGTAAATGCCATTTGAAGTTCATCAACAATGATGTGAGTGTCAAAGACTCGTGCTTGGTAATTTCCAATCTTTCGATATAAGCACTTACTCACGGCTTCTGTTCCGTTCCATAGAACTATGTTTGTATTAGTTATGTATTTTCCGCTTTGTGTGAGGCAATGTTGGATACTGTCGAGATCCGATACTGTTTCCTTTCCTCATAGATGAATATTTCTTCTTCTTGCAGTAGGAAATTTGTTGTTGATTGGCATCGAATTCCAAACCATCCATAAGAATATTGCACATTGTTTACTGTTCTCCATTGGTTTGGAGATATCTGTTGAAAATCCCTTCCGCTTAATCTTTTCTTATCCAGCAATTTACAAAAGTGTGAGGTAACTGCCGAAATAGTGGTTTGATCTGACTCCACTGATAGAGAAATTCTTAAGAAAGCTTTAGTACATACTGTGCGGGTGATATTACTACACTTGAGGGCAGGTATCTTTACATGAGTTTTAGTATAGACTGATATCTCATTTAGTGTGAAATTTGTCGTGAATTGGTTATCACAATTCCACTTCTGCGGAAGATTAAACGGGATACCAGAAATCCATTTACAATTTCCATTTGAAGTAACTGGAAGAAACAATGAAAGAATAGTAGTTATTAAAAATAAATTTTTAGTTGTAATACTCGACTTAATAAGTTCTCTTCTCCTTTTTGCTCCTCTTGTTTGGAGAGCGATTGGTTTTTCGTTTGGTTTATCCTCTGTCGTTGTTTTGACTTCTTCATTGTCCACTTCTTGTACTTCCAAAGGATAGAGTAAGTTAATTGCTCTTTTGAGGAGTTTTCCATGGGGGGTTTGCACCATTACACTCCTAACTCCTCCATCCTTTCCAATATTAAGCTCTTGAATCTTTACTAGCTTCCATATTCCTCTTGGTAGTCCGGGTTCATTTAATAATACTATTTTACCACGACGCGGAGTTCTTTTTTCCACTCTTTTAGGAGATACTATTCCTCTCTGGGTACGTTCTCTAAGACTACTCAGATATTCGTTTTTCCAAATTTCCCGAAATACATCTAATGCTTTAAGAGTATTAGACCAATAATTGACTAATTTTTCCTTAGTATTCAATGGGTGAAGTGTGAACTCATCTTGTGTACTATCTTCATTTGTTGGTATATCTAATGAGACATATGGTGTAATAAAATCAATAGGCCTTATGATTTTGTAATCATCAAAATTTAAGTAAGTTGATGGTCGGGTATTAAGTATTCCTTCAATTTCTACTGTTAGTGTGACGAATTCTCTTTCCCATAAAAGTTTTCTACCTATTGCCCTTTTGAGTGCTCCTTTCGTTAGTCCAATCATTCTTTCATAAACTCCTCCGCTCCATGGTGCTTTGGGTATAATATTTTTCCATATTATTCCGTTTGAAACGAAAAAATATTTGTTTTGGTCCATGATAATTTTGAATACAAATTGGAATTGACTAGTATTGTCGCTTAGAACAAGTTTAGGATATCCTCGTCGCGATACAAATCTACGGAATATATGCATGAACATTTCAGCTGACAAGTTTTCTACCGGTTCTAAGTGAACTGCTCTTGTAGTAAAGCAGGTGAACAGAGCTATCCACCTTTTGACTATTCCAGTGTCATTCTTAATTGAAAGTGGTCCCAAATAATCAAGACCGACCTGTTCAAAGATTCTTGATTTTTTAACTCGGGACTTTGGTAGATTTGGCGTTAACGGCAATTTGAATGGCTTTGCTTTCCATCGTTTACATGCCATGCATTCATTTATGGTTCGTTTTACTGCAGATCTACCGCTTGGTATCCAAAACTTTTGTCTTAATTCACACAGTGTGTGTCCAATTCCTGCATGGTAAAGCTCTTCATGCTTATGCTTGATAATAAGTTTAGTAATGTGATTGCGGTTTGGTAAATAAATAGGAAATTTACTTTCCGTATCTAAATCTGCGTTTTCGAGACGACTTTTTGATCGCCATAAGTTGTCAGTTTTATCGTAATATAAGTTCCAAGTGTTTATTTGTTGCTCGTTTATGTCGTCAGATTGTGCTTGCTTGATCAATATCCACTCCGCTTTATCATAATTAGCTTTGGTTATAGAATCTTTATTTGGAGATATCGATTGCAACCATGGTATTTTTCCTTTGAGATATAGCTTGATGAATTTCAGAGCCCATAAAGTAGTTTCCAGTAATCTAGTCCATTCGCTAAAACGACTTGTATCTATGAAGTGAAAATTCTTTGATTGAATAATTCGTTTCATTTTTGTAATCGTTGCTATAATAGCTATACTGAATTCATCTTCCCCTGCATAACTGAATCTCCATTGCGGCCATTTAGTTTTTGTCTCTGTTAGCCAATTTGGGCCTTTCCACCATGATTCACAATTTCGAAGTTTAGCTGGTGACATTCCTCTGGTTGCTACGTCTACGGGGTTGTGCTCACTTGATATATATCGAAAGGTAAAGTTTGCCTTTCGAATTTCTTCAACCCTATTTTGAACAAATCGAGGAAGTAGTTTAGAATAATTTTTGATCCAAAATAAAGCACATTTTGAGTCCGACCATAGGGTTACCGGTATATCTTTCAATTCTAATTGTTTTAATACAAAATGTGCGGCTCTTACTCCAATTAATACTGATAGTAATTCGAGTCTTGGTATAAATATTCCTTTAATTGGAGCTATCCGGGATTTGGCATATATTAGAAATGAAGTTCCTTTCATAGTTGTATTTCTTGTATTGAGGATATACACTGCAGCAGCGTATGCAAATTTAGATGCATCAGTAAATACGTGAATCTCCAATTGATTTGCAGGATTTATTACGAATCTCGGTAAATCAATTATATTAGACGGCCATTTTTTTATCATCTTGTACCATTGCTGTTCATCTTCTTGGGTTAAGAGTTGATCCCAAGCTATGTTCTGCTTCCATAAATACTGGAGAAATAGTTTGAATAAGATCATCGATGGTGTCAGAAACCCTAATGGGTCATATTGTGAAGCGACGAATTGTAAAATAGTTCTCTTAGTGATGTGTTTTCCGGTCCATGGTTTCAGTGTTATACGAATAACATCTAAATCATGGATCCAATTGATTCCAAGAAAATTGTTTTTTATAACCGTTGGTTTATCATAGTCTGCTATTCTTTCATTAAATTCTTCATCGTTAGAAAGAAATTCTCTTACATTCATTGCCGCTTCACTGAAGATAATTTTTGTTTCTTCATATTTTATTAGTGCTTCTTCAATTCCATTTGCAGATAATGTGATATTGTCCACGTAGATATTCTTCCTTATCTCGGAGGCTGTCTTATTACCATAAGTTTCCAGATGATAGTTTAGTGTAGCCGATAATAAAAAGGGTGATGAGATGACTCCGAAGGGAATTCTTTTAAATCTATAACATTTTATATTTCTTCAGTGACATCTTTGGTAATATCTTGTAACCAAAGAAATCTAGTAGAATCTCTATCTTCCGGATGTAACTCTATTTGTAAAAATGCCTTTTTAACATCTGCAATTATTACTATTTCCATCATTCGGAATCTTAGTAGTACTCCGACTAAATCCGGTAGCAATACTGGGCCTCTATATAAGACTTCGTTCAAACTTTTCTTTCCATGAAGGTGTGCTGAGGCATCATACACTATTCTTAGTTTCGTAGTATTTTTGTTAGGAGTTAATACTCCATGATGTGGTAAGTAGTGTATGATGCCCATCATTTCATTGGTGTCTGTGTCCTCGATTATATCCAGTTGTTTCTGTTCTTCGATTATATTATTATATAGGCTAAGAATTGATTCTTGTTGTAACCGCTTGACTAAATTTTTTAGACGTCCTAGACATAGTCCATAGTTGTTACTTAACTTATCCTTCGATTCTTTCCATGGCCATCTTACTTGATATCTGTTATTATACTTCGTTATAGATTTCTTAAATTGCTTCAGTGCCTCTTCATCGTCATCGGCATTAGGTCCTTCTTGTATTCCCATGACTTCTAGTTTCCAGAAATTTTCTATTTCTGATCCTATGGTTAAAGTGGATATTGTGTTTGAAATATGTGTCGTACTTTTTTCCACACAATTGATTTATATCGCCACTTCCCGCAATCATTGGTCCAACCTTTGTGTGAAGTAGTGAGAATCCTGATTTTAATGTTTCGATTCTTTCCAATTCCACAAATTTGAAGAAATGATCTGCTCCGATTAAGATGTCAGGTCGTTTCCAATAATTTTTTAGCTTCATTGTGTGGTTGGCTATTGGTATTTTGACAACATGTAATTCATTAGTTAAATATTCGATTACACTGGCGCGTAATTGGATAGTCTCATCTGCATCTATTTTTACATTAAGTTGAGTTTGAGTGATTATGCGTGGCTTAGGATTCTTAATGCCGAAAGGAGCTAATCTTAATTCTTGTTCATCAGTTTCTATTAAGTCTAGTCGTTGACTAGTTCCTTTGATATGAA
>NW_018108285.1:64112-66104 GCF_000183805.2 Loa loa
GATTTCTTCATTTGTTTGGCTCATGTTGAGACTTGAAGTTTTGCTCTGATGTAGTTGATTTCTTTTTTCACATAGCGCACTGTTATGAGCAGCTTTGCAGTAAAAACATTTTACTTTTCTTCTACATTCTTCGCCTTGATGTGTCTTTAGACAGATAATACATTCCTTTGTTTCCTTGAGACATTTCATTCGAGATTTCACAGTTGGATATACTTGACATTCACTGTCCCAGTGATCTTGATTACAAAATGTACATGGTCTTTTAGTTTTGTTTTCTCCCCTTTTCTTTATTGAATAAGGAATTTTCTTCTCATTATGAATTGTTGCTAGTGCTGAAGTTTCATTATATCCTTTTGGAGTTTGTTTGTATTTGGACAAAATGGGTTTTCTTTCCATTTGAGTAGGTGTAAATTGGTTTCTTACCTGTTCGTTGACTTGTATTAAGTTCCCGAAAAATCTTCTTCTAATATTGACCATGGAGAATCGTTAGTTTTCTGATGATATACTTTGTCAAGTATCCATCGCGGTAGTCGGCTTTCAACTACACTTTCTGTACTGGAATGTTCCAAATTTTCACTTCCAATTGTCGGAAGATTCTTTCCATTTTTTCAACGGTTTCAATCCATTCCTTTTCGTTTCGTTTTATGGATTGTAGTTTGTTGTATAATAATTTGGTTGTCATCGATGAGTCTCCATATTTTTCGGTCAACAATTTTCGCACAACTTCATAGTTTTCCGGGGCAATATCAAAACCTCTTACGGCTTGTAGTGCTGATCCTTTTAAACAGGAGATTAAGTAGTTTAGTTTTTGGATTTCCGGGATGGTTTGTGAGTGGACAGCAGCGTTAAAGCTACTCCAAAATTCTCTCCACTGTCGTGGATCGCCATTGAAAACAGGCAAAGATAATTGAGGAAGATTAACATTAGTATAAGTAGGTGGAGTTGGCTTCGTTATCTCTGTTGGTGATGCGTGCTGCTGGTTTGGATTTGGTGTTAATTTCTGGATTTCGGAGTCAATTTCCTTTTGATAAATAGTTAAAGTAATGACGGCTTCTTTTGCTTCATGTATTAAATTAAAAATTCCTTGTTCTCCCACCGTTACTTCTTCATATTTCTCTTCCTCCTCCTTTTTTCTTGATGTAGTAAGGGACCTTTGAAGATAATCGATCCATCTGTCATTTGCTTCTTGAAGTGATTGAATGCACATGTGTAGTCTCATAATTTTTTCTTCAAAAAGTCGCTTTCTAGCTTCATGTATTTGAAGTTGTTCTGAACATGGCAAACTTTGTTCTGGCAATCCGACATCTAGTGCCTTTACTTCTTGGAGAATGTTTATTAGTCGATTCCTTACAGGTTTTATACTCTCTAGTATAACAGAAGTCATATCAATAGGGATTTCCAATTATAATTATTTGTTATGGTTAATTTCGCAGTACCTCACCTCGGGCACCAAATAATTTTGTCGTGAGAAAATAAAAGAAAGGGAGTTAAGGTGAGGTAGATTGTTATTGTTCGTTGTAGAAGTTGTTATAATTTTAAAGGGATGACTTACAGTGTATCGGTTCGTTTTGTGCTCGCAACAGATTATCCTTTATTATCGTTTGGATACCAAATACAGTAAAGACAGGTTCAAATAATTCCAATTACAATAGAATGACTTCCAGGGTAAAGCCAGTAGAATGATGAGATTTTGTAAGGATTAGTAGATTGAAGAGTGTTTGCGTGAACTTGAGTGTGCGACAGATGGGATTTTTGCAACAATGAATAATTCTTAGGTTTTCTTATGTTTATATAAGGAGTGTGTAAGGAGAAAGGAAAGAAATACGGTGCTTAACAGATATTTAGAGATAAACATGTTGGATATAAACATGTTTATAAGATTGGATATTTCTACAGTATGCCCATCCATGTTTATAAGATTCGTTGTCATCCAGATGTGCGCAAATCTCAACATCAGATAAAGCTTCTTTAGATGATTTAAAGATTAGATAG
>NW_018108285.1:66337-74533 GCF_000183805.2 Loa loa
CGCAACAGATTATCCTTTATATCGTTTGGATACCAAATACAGTAAAGACAGGTTCAAATAATTCCAATTACAATAGAATGACTTCCAGGGTAAAGCCAGTAGAATGATGAGATTTTGTAAGGATTAGTAGATTGAAGAGTGTT
Organism: Loa loa; assembly: GCF_000183805.2. Taxonomy (NCBI): domain Eukaryota; kingdom Metazoa; phylum Nematoda; class Chromadorea; order Rhabditida; family Onchocercidae; genus Loa; species Loa loa. The sequence goes on from NW_018108285.1 coordinate 66,481, forward strand.
TGCGTGAACTTGAGTGTGCGACAGATGGGATTTTTGCAACAATGAATAATTCTTAGGTTTTCTTATGTTTATATAAGGAGTGTGTAAGGAGAAAGGAAAGAAATACGGTGCTTAACAGATATTTAGAGATAAACATGTTGGATATAAACATGTTTATAAGATTGGATATTTCTACAGTATGCCCATCCATGTTTATAAGATTCGTTGTCATCCAGATGTGCGCAAATCTCAACATCAGATAAAGCTTCTTTAGATGATTTAAAGATTAGATAGTTGACTCATGACCTTAGGCATGAGAGAGAAAAAACAGATGTAAATGGAAACTATTTGAATGAATAATTTCATGATACAATTATTTCGGTTTTTACGACAACTGGGCAAATAGACGTGCGGGAATATGATTAGAAATAAGAAGTTAGAGTTACTGACATATCACCTCTTTTTGGAAATCTCCTACATCTTAATAAGCGGTTTAAGATAATCATATTTAACAGATGATCATTTAGCACGGTACTAAGGTGAACACCTAAGGAAGCGTGGTACACTGCTATCTTTCAGTTTCGAGTGTTATTCGAATAAATCATAAATTAGTCCTTTATTGGACAGAAATAAAAAATCACATTCATTTGCGACATAAATAGAGAATGTTTGAATGTAATTCTGAAAACGGATCTGGACGAATTTCAATTTTCTTGAAGCCAGCATCGCCGAGCAGCTGTTTGGCCTTTTCACGTCCCCACATAGCACCAAGTCCCATTGCATCTGAAAGCATCCATGAAATAAGTTTGACTGATACAAAAATAAAGTATGAAAATAAGGTATCTAACAATTAAAACAATCGCGCCCAACTCATTCAGAGCGCTTTCCTGCTGGAAATTTTGCATTTCATTGTGCTATACGTAAATTCGAATATAGCTTTACAGCAACAATTTTTCATCTTCTCCGAAAACTTGGTGCTAAATTTCCGCCAATTCAATAAAGAATCCTGTTTCCAAAATCACCGTGAATGGAAGATAATTTAGAAAATGTTTCACTGTCCTGATCAGTCAGTCACTGGTGATGATCAGCAGTGAATTCTAACAAAATTTCAACGATGTCGAATTTTGATCCTACAACTATAAACTACAATGAAGAAGTAAAATAATCCAGACTAATATGTTAAAATAATTCGGAAAGATGCTTTTCAGTGAATGAGATTGAACTTGAGAGCCACACAGCCCTATAAAAAATGCCTTGCATGTTCTCTCGCACAAAATTTTTAAAAAATGCTCAGGAACAAAAAAGGACCATTTATTCACTCCTTTCAAGACTATTCATCAGTGGTATTGACAATATTTTTATAAACATAATAAATGACTTGATGGCAGTTACTGAGCCTTCGTCATTATCTTTAATCCATAACGAGAAGTACGATATTCGACAAAAAAACTTCCGGTTACAAAAAATAAAAATAAAAATATTCAATTTGGGGATTTAACAATATCGCAATTTATATAAGTGAAAAGGTAATGTTTACCTTCAGAGTTCATTCCGATCGGAAGGCAATGTGACAGTGACAAGCCATACATGAAGGTGGATGTATTCATTTCCTTATCTTTATAAACATTGCTTGTACCATCAGTTTCAAACATCGAAAATAGACCATCTGGTTTCAGAACCCGATATATCTCTTTCAAGCACTGAATTATGGAGTACAGTAAATTCTTTTTCTTCTCTTTATCAACAAATCTTTTATCCGACACTGTACATAAAAACGTATCCAGAAGTATAATCCCATAAAGGTAAGGCAGCAAAATGAAAGAAAATGGACCTACATGATCAGGTCTCATTTGATCATGACAAGCGCTGAACATCATCACCCAGTCAAACTTCTCTGTCCAGTCATCTCTCATCATCTGGCCATTCATTTGCATATATGATACATTATCGAGGCCAGCATTAGCTTCATCTCTTTTCTTATTCGCTCCAACAACAGCTTCGAGAGACAGATCGATTCCCGTGAAAAAGCATTTTGGGTAATGACTCGCTAAAAACTATTAGCATGAGTTCCTGATGTTAAGTATTACAACATAATCGCAAATAAATTAAATATATGGTCTGGGCACGATGGTGTTGATCCCAGTGGTGTTGGTGCAGATGAAAAAATTGTACCTAATTCCGCAATATGCATTCCTCGACCACAACCTACGTCAAGAATATGAATTCCACCCTCTTCCAGTTTGTTCTGCATCTCTGTTGCAGGTACAAATTTGCTGATAATATTTTCTTTATGTGCGGCTTCCGAAATTGATGCCATCGTTTTATCAAATTCATCAAACATTTTGTTGTCCATTCCTGAAAATATTTTCAGTTAACAGTAAGGTCCACTGTTTTTATTTTGCTCGTAAAATTTATGAATTATTTATCAACTAACAAAAATTACGGTACGGAAAATTTGTGGAGACAGCGGAAAATTAATATTAGGTAATGTTTACATAATAAGCTACCACTGCTCAATTTCTCATTGAAATTTGAAATTGCCTTCAAATAATAAAAAATTTTTTAAATAATAACAACACATGGAAAAAAGAGGTTAGGCGGATTGTCAGCACAAAATTAAAACATTTACAAAAAGTAGGGAAGCGATACCAGCATATTGATGCGCTGACATTTCGATAGCATTCAGAAGCAGAGAGATGGAAAAAGCGATAATATCAACAAGTACTGACGGGAAACGCACCTATAATTTGGGATAAAGAAAATGGAACAGCTGAGGAAAGTAGGATGCAATTGATCACGGAGAAATAGAATAGTACATGAAAATGAAGTTGTGAATGTGTCGCGTCCTATTAAAATAACTGTAAAATGCGTTTGTTTACGGCAAGCAAACCAAACATGCAAACAAAACACAAATAAGCTTCGAGAGCAATTTTTACAAGGACCAAACTTTTCAACGAAACAAACATACCTAGTGGCCCATCTTTCCTGAAGAGATCGATGACAGTAGGGTATGCCTTGGCGCACATGAGGACACACTGCTGGCTAACGAGCAATACATTCGGTTTATCACCACAGAGATCTGCAATGCGATCCGCTCTGATCCAAAATTTTTCGCCATCTTCGTTCACCTCAATAATCTTACCACAGACCATAAGACATAACCATTCGCGCACATAACTAAAATTTCCTAACTCGAAATTTCAAATACACAAATCAATATATATATCGGCAGTTTAGAAAGCGATAATACCGTTCTCTCATATCGGCTTTTTCAGCGACCGTTGTACAAGTGGCTGGTTCATTCTCTGACGATACGGCAGCAAGGGCATCGAATAACCGAAGCTCATGCCCCATAACAAGTCCAGCAGAGAGCAATCCATCATTCAGTATTTCCTATAGTAACTTATTATCGGTATAATTGAAAAGTCAACAAGATCCTGCAATCACTGTACCCCATATCCTCACACCTACATAAGCGACTCTATTGGCGAAATATAATGCGCCGCAGATGCATCACCTACGCTCTCTTCGATGTGGTTGGAACGGTACACAACAGCTTCAGTAATTCACCGTTCATAAACTATCATAAACTCCATCTCTACGAGGATATCATTCTAATTCACTACTGATACTGATCATAATGCACTATAAGATGAGCTGAGGAGGAAAGTGAGAGGTGGTGACAGCAAAAACGTCAAATGGCACTTACCAAGAGACGTTTCGAGAAATCCTCCATTGTAGAAAACAAGATGAAGTTGAAGTGATGATTTCGAAGTACAGGCTTTTAGAATAATGGATGAAGAGAAAAGACTGAAAAAAAACATGAAAAAGTAGAACATGACATGAACAGGGAGAGAAGCTCTACCAGTACCGTAAATAAATATAGAACAAAACTGCTTTCTGTTCCATATAAATATGGTGACTTGTTGTTGTTGCTGCTATTTTTTCGTCAATTTTCACAAACCAACTCATGCGTCATTAATGTAACCTTTTCTACGGGAAATCTACAAAGGTCTGAAGAGCAGTGAAATAAAGGTAAAAGCTGGTAAGGAATACGGTAGTCTTTCCAGATGGAAAATGCCAAACTGCTGAATAAATGTTTGAAAGAAGACGAAACGGGCAGGCATGGCTTAAATGGATCGATATCTTTTCTGCAGAAAAAAAAATGCAACTCTTCAACTGAAAACGAAAAAGAGGTTTTGTAAAAACATATTTTCAGATCATGGAATTGCTTAGAAAGGAATTGAAACTTTCTTGGAAAAGAATGTTGCTTTCCGAGTCTTAAAATAAACCAGAAAAAGACCTCGAAGAACTCATGAATCTCAAGGAATTAACAATTCCTTAAAAGTACCGATAGAAACTATGGAACAACGTGGTACAAGCGGTTGCATATTGGTCTGAAAAGTAGTGACGCAAACGGAATTTCGTTGATTTCAACGGGTCCGTGATTCAGTTTTGCCCTGAATGGAAGGACTCGTGTGTGGGGTGGGGTTGGTGTTTGTTTCGGGATTATTTTCCAGCAGATTAAGCTGTACGACAATTTTTTATTCCGGAACAGTCCGCTAGAATTACAGTCCAGTGGGTTTCATGGAAGGGTCTTTAGACATATGTTATAATGTTACAGCAGTTGACGCCTAATTTCCCAGTATAAAATAAAAGCATTATCATAGTTAGGATTCTGTAAATTTCCTTCCTAGTTAAATGCAGATTTTGGCTTTAAATGTATAGTTCTTTTTTTCCGAGTTTTGGTTATTTATTTTCATATATCTCTCATTTTTCTGTGTCGTTATGTTCGGTCGAATTCCTCACTGGTTTTGATATTACCATTTCGGTTTCACTTAAGCCTACCTTGTCATCTTTTTTGTCTTCTGGTCAAATAAAATGTGGAACACCTCAGTAGAACAAGTGCTTTATTTTGAATTAAGTGATGTAGTAATCGACATATCACCTGATTATCAGCACTAATATGCAACTCCATTTTGACGCTGAGATCCGAATAACCAAAGTTATCACGAAGTTATTATTAGCTGAGAGTTTTATTGAAGATCAAGTTGTAACGGGTGCTTCGTTGATGGGTTTCCTTTCCATTAACTGCTGGCTATAATTTAGAAATAGCCTTATTATTATTTCCAAAAGATATGCGGTATATTATTCTGAATTTCAATTAGCTTTTAAGGAACTAAGCCGAGGGGTTAAATGAAGCTGTGTGACAATCCTATGCTGTGTTAGGTTTTTTAATGATCGTACTGCTGCCTGTATCTGTTTCACTAATCGGTGGATAGGTGTTCTTTGCAGTTTTGCAGCACTGTGGTTTAGTTCTGATTGAGGAAGAATGCTTGTAAATTTACTTTAGAACTACGGTCACATTCATACTTATTGTCTACTTAGTTCTGTTGATAAGTTTCCGTAAACTGTACAGAATCTTTAAATTGATATTATTCAATACAGCTCATTCCTTTTCGTGTGATGCACTCCATCACACGAAAAGAAAAAAAATTTATCAAATAGTTTTTTTGAATTGAAATCTTTTGTTTGACACAGAGAGTTATTGTGAATAGCATCAGGTGCAGCTGGTAAGATACTTACATTCAAATTATTTCGTTTGATAGCTATATTAGTTTAACTTGGACTGTCAGCCTTAAAAATTCTAAGAATATCTCGCGTTCTTTAACGCTATCGTGTATATGACAAAAACTTTTGTAATTCAGAATGTCCGTATATCATTGTGTTTTATAGTCTTTCGCTTTTTCGGTTGCGGAGAACCTAGGTCAGTTCTAAGCATAGGTGGCTTTATCTCGCAGAGTCGAAATTTTAAAATCGCAATGTGCGAAATAGTCATACTTAAAGCTCCATGTTGTTGCCTTCATATTTGCTATCAAACCATATCTGTGCGGTTTCGTATCTTCTGAAACAGTTCTGCTAGTCTCGGCATAGTAAGGGTTTCAGATGAATTTTATTGCATAAAACATTGTGCCCCATTTCTTGAACTTCCTCTTGAACCAAAGTGACTTTCTTGAACTTCCTCTTGAACCAAAGTGACTTCCTCTTGAACCAAAGTAGTACATAGTTCGAGTTGAGTGAAGTTGTCTCAAGATTTGTTATAGATCGGTTCCGAACCAACAATCACCACATTATTTTCGGAGTACTCGACTGATTTCTGGTTTGAACAAAGCATATTGGTGTTTCGACATTCAAAATGAGTTTGTCCTGAAATCAAAAAAGCTCGGGAGTAACGATATATCCTTTAGTTATTATTTATGTTTTAGAGTTCCTTTTCAATAATATTTTTTCTTGGACTTGATTCGAACGACTTTCACTTTTCGGCTCGTTTAAGTTTCCTGATATTTATATCCTTCAACTTTGGTACATTAGTTTAGCTGAGAGCTCGCATTTTTGCATTTGCCAATGTTAAAGTCAGTACCTGTAGGTAAACTTGCATCTTGTAAGTATTGCTATGGTCAGAGGACTGAGGATATCCGACAATTATTTTTTACTTTGACTGTTTCGTCCTGAAGAAATTCTGGTAAAAAGTTACTAGCCGTTATCGTTCTTGCAAAGGGACCTCAGAATAGTTGCCAAACAAAGATGAATTGAATACTGAATTATGCACAGATGTTGCTTCACCAAATATTCCTGTATATAAAACATACTGAGGTTACGCGAAAATAATTGGCAAAACATAGTTGTGTGAATTTTCTGGTTTATCCATACATTATGAGCTGGGGAAAAATCCCACCAGCATATCGAAGCATTTGATAGAGCCATGTAATACATTTTATTTGGGTATCAACAAGTGATTTCTTGCATCGAAATTTCTGGACATCTGTCACTTAGAGTGATTCCTAATCTTTAAATGACGCCACTGGACGAGGCTGCCGACGCTTCACTACTTCCTTCCTCTTAGCAGTAGCCCGTACCATTATTGATTCTTTTCGACGGATGATGACCTAGCTGTCTTTATTCCTTTGTTCCACGTTTGCTTCCTATAAAATGCCATCTATGCGTTTCAGCCATTCTACTTCGAACGTGTGATTTGATTTTTTTGCATCCTTCCTGTTTACTTCATCCGAAAGGACTTCGTTCCTTTTAGCGCAATACTTCCTCAAATTTATGGTCAGTTCTACGTTTAGGTTGCAAAGATTTTTTTTTAGAACCTCTGTATCATATCTGAGAAGTTTCCAATCGCCAAACTTGCAGATTTGACTAAATATTTTTGGCATATTTTTTGCAAAGAAGTTTTGAAAGAGAGATATGGTACCGCTCGATTAATAAACATTTAAGTTATCATATACTGTTAAATTCAAATAAAGACGGAGCATTTCTTCGATCATAAGGTCGTAAATTATCAGGTAAAATTAGTACTGTATGCAGTGGATGAAGCTCTTATTTTGTTCACGGGAAATTACTGGTCGAAACAAAACTATGTTTCGTCACATTGAGCGTGTAAATTTTATAATTTCTGAGTGAGAAATGTAGTTGTAATCGAAAGGATTCTTTAAACGACTATTCTATAAAATAAAAAAGAAAAAACTGGGACAATTTACAGTGGTATAAGCTGATGTCGGATTTTTACTTTACAATACCTCAAAAGTGATGTCAATTACAAGTTACAGTTTAACTGAAGAACGATTTAGTTTGGAGGTGTTAAGACTCGTTTCATATTTCATTACACTGCAGTATTCCTTTCTGGATGGTGAGTGATTTTGTTTCGTATCCGTATAGAGTATAGACAAATAGGGAATTTGTGGAAGATCCATGACAAAAGTGAAATCCAGTAGGTCTAACAAAAATGTTCTAGGACAACATTTTTTCTTGTGTGTGCTTGAAATGTCTTTTTATTTATTTATTTTTTCACAGTATTAATCCATTTTGTTGATATTGAAATCACCTGACCGTAGAAGTGTTAACATTTACTGATTTCTTTTTTGTTTTGAATTCTGGTTTCTTGAGTGCCACATTTACTGCTGTTGAACGAAGACGGAAGGGATTCTTATATGTAAGCTAATTGGTAATTTCTTACACATAAACTAATTTTACGTTTTATTCCGTATGACGGTAGGTTTCCCTCACTTAT
>NW_018108285.1:74881-77333 GCF_000183805.2 Loa loa
TATATATATATATATATATATATATATATATATATATATATATATATATATATATATATATATATATATATATATATATAATTGTGACCTTGTTGCTTTTTTCTCCAATAGCTTGCTCTCTCCTTCTACGAACTTGGTACTTCTATGTACTCCACCACACTTATACATTATAGCATGTTAATTTTATCGTGCTTTTGCTACAACTTCCACAGTATTGTTACATCTCCTGCCTTCATCACTGTTGAAATTGATAGGCCTACCCATAATTTTACCTATTTTCGTAGGGTGGATAAAGGAAAGAAGAGAGGGAAAAACAGAATATTGATGTCTTGATCCATCATTTCATTTATTTGCGCCGCTACTTCATTTTTTTCTCTTTCTTAAATTTTTGTTCCAGACTGTATTACTGCAGATTCCTTCTTCGTCATTCTTCTTTTTCGAGCATAGATGTATTCACCTTTTGCTATGCTTCCATTCGATCTTAGTAGGAACGGTTTTTGTGCTATCTGAAATTATGGGAATTTTTATAGCACTCACTTTTCGTACCGGTGACACTAGTGCACTCCATTAGGTGTGAGCTCTGCATTTGTTCCTCAATACATTTATGCCTTTTTCATTGATTTAGTTGCAATCAAGGGTAGCTAACTCCACTGTACGTTATTGATTATTCGTCATATAGCATTTATTGCAAGTATACGTTTGTAGATGTTATCTTTAGGAAAATTTTGTGTTCCTTAGATTATTAATGATTATCAGAAACCTAAATTTCAAACCATACTGACATGTCACATGTATATGTGTTGTAACTGTTAAATCATATTTTGCTGAATGATTTATTTTGTATCACGTAAAGAAAATTGTCACTTCGCATCATTGTAAGTATTGTTGATTCGGTACATGAATTCTAAACAAAATTGATATTTGGTATTTAAATTTCTTTACTTTGAACTGTTCTTTGTACAATCGTGTGTTTCGGAGGACAAAATACAGCGTACTCAGCGATGTTTTTTCAGTGTAAGCAAATCAAAACATAACAGTCATATCATGCGACGCCACGTGGCGCGGTGAATTCTTAAGGATGTCTTGCGTTGAACATGAAGTTCCTCCAGGTGGATCTTCTGATGTTCCCCTGGATGGTTCCTCCAGTGTAAGTGATGTCACTTTTTTTTTACTTCGCTTGTAGCAATTTATTTTTTTTTTTTTTGATAGCATTTGAGATAGTTTGTTTTAAATGGAATGACAAATTAGTGGGAAAGAAAAGGGTATATCGACAAATTGGAAGAGATCGAAATTCATTTACATTTGAATACGGTCCACTGAGGTAGCACAATCCAAAGTACAGATATTTTATGAATATAACTTAAGATGTAAACGAATCAGGGATTGGATCGGATAACCATGGCATGATTTAGTTTGTTTAATTTATATGTTTGATTTATATCTCAGTCTCATGAAATCCATGTAGGAAAACTTTTTCATGAGATATCAGTACCGTATTCTTCGGAAACCTTCGTGACTTCTGAGTTTATTAGAAACATATAAAAGATGCTGTTGCAAAAGAGGTCATCTAAGTAGCATGTTCAGGTTTTAATTCCGGATCGTCAGTATTGTAATCGTTGAATTATGATAGTTTTTCCTGTAACGGAAGAAACCTAGACTCCGCCTCTACATGGTTATCCTCATGGCCATTTCTAATTATAGCTTTAATTCCGTTTGGAGAGAGTACCATTTCTTTGTTTTATTAGCGTTTTAGATTCCTCTTAAATCGTCATATTCTTAAGTTCAGTTCATTTGGAAGTGGAGGAGGGCAGAACTCAGACTCAAATTCTGAGCAGACTAAATTTTTCTATCTATAAGTTTTCGTCGTGTTTGATTATATAAATCTTATTCGTAGGAGGATTTTTCAATTCATTTGTTATTTAAGAACGATAATGGCGTAAGCCAGTAATATACTAATTATTAGTCTCATTCGGTTATTCGGTGCACGTCGTCTGATTTTGGTGTAATGATATGCTGGTTGTTGCTAGGAAGTTTTTTGCAGTCAGTTTTTAGATGCTTTAAGCAATATTGATTCTTAGAAGATTTTCGCCACTTCTGTATTTCCAGCTTATTATGTCTGGCCATTCTTTTTATCAAATATGTTCTGAAGTTTGCTTATACAGGAAGAGAGATGTGGTTATGTTCCTCATCAAAAATGTATTATTGTCAAAAATGTATTAATGTAAGACTTGGATTGTTGCTTTATTAACCGAAAGCATTATATGCTAACAGTATGGAAACTGGAAGTGAGACTGAGGGAAATCTGCATGGTTTGGAGATCAGAAACTTGAATCATTCATTACTCCCTTACTGCTATTATCCTTAATCTTCATTTATCATTAAGTAAGCAGGAAATTCCTTAACTGTGTGATAAAAAAAAAAAAATTAACAAATAGTAGAAAAGAAAGGAAAT
>NW_018108285.1:77978-92102 GCF_000183805.2 Loa loa
CACTGATTGAGCTTTTCCACTTTTCAATTGTCAAACTAATGTAGGATGACTGACGGTGAGTTCCTGGGCAATTTGGAGTTGTAAGAGGACAAGCTTCAGTGATTTCTCATTTTGTTAGTTCTAACTTCCAATGGCTGATCATCACGCACACATTTTCCTAGCCTTTTCAGCAAAATTCGGATCATAACTGGGTCATAACTGCACTACATCTATCGGCAATCCTAGGCTTTGTTGATTTTGCCAAAATGCCTCTAGTGCTTTTATACTGACCCACAAAAAATCCCCTCTTACATCTTTTTCTTATTCTAAGATAATTATAAGTGAAAATAGACAGCAAGTAATAAATCATTAGCAGAATGACCGTAAAAAAAATTTAACAAAATGTAGAAAAGAAGGAAATAGGTCAACAAACTATGCCAATAAAATTAGTTCTTTGGATTAGATCCGGATTACCATTATCTATTCCTCAGCTAAATTTGCAGTGAAATGCCAAGTGCATATACGACGAAGAGTTAGCTTCTATTCTCACTCTGTCTTCATACACAATCACCCATTTTTTCCTTTTTTAGAATGATACGCTTCGGTTAAGTCCATTTGCACTCTACATACGTTTCACGAATCATTTATTCTCACTTGTTGGTTCTTCAAACTTTACGGAAAAGGTTGCAAATTCAATGGTTTTTGAAATCATTTCTGTTATAAGGTTGTTCGAGTGAAAACAAGTGAAGAGGAGGGAGGGAAAGTGAAATAGAGAGAGCAAATCATGGACGAACACATATGTAGTAACAAAGAAGTGATAGCAATTAAATGTGCTGAAAAGCTAAATGAAATGGAGAAGGTAGTTGAGAAATTCATTTTTTTTCCCTGCAAAACCTAATTGTGGCTCTAATTTCCCTTTTACTGCTTCTGCTGTTCCTTTCCTTGTTCCACGGGTGGATGCATTCTATGAATTCATCATTTTCTACAAATGAGGTGTAGCTGATATTAATTTGATGATGAATAAAAGGGTACATAAAGTATCATTTCATATTTAACATACTCTCAGTAATGAGTTAGGAACTGAACAAAAAGATTTATTGCTGAAAAATATGGAAGCTTCAGAGTCGCAAGAGAAGCAGCTGAATATTCCTGTCATTCACGAGGGAAGTTACATAAGACGGAACTTGTAGTAGAAAAATGAAGTTTTTACTGCAAACAGTTACGCCTCTTTCTGCATTCCTCAGTCTTATCATTTTGGCTCTTCACTTTGGCCCTCATTTTGTACCTTTTTAAAAAGTTTTTGGTAAAAATCGCATCTAAATATATGAATTTTTGAGAAGATCTTTCTAATACGACTGTCTCGAGCTTGAATGCGTCATATGACATTTGAATGACATTTGATCAATTTTTCATCATTTTTTGTAGTAATCGTCTTTGTTAAATCATAACTCATGAAATAATAGGGATCTACAGTTCTGTAGGTGATATATAATGTGAAGGTTCTTTTTTTTTGCTAAAATTGTCTGGTTTGTGAGCACATACTTCTCAGTTAAATGCATTTAATCAAGTGTGGATTGTATGGTTTAGGTTGAAAAGAGCAATAAGCAACAAACGGTTGAGTTTATACGAAAAGATAAAAAACTGATGGACGTATTTTATGTTCGTTCATATTAGGTGGTAATTTTTGCTAAATATCATCAGAAAAAAGCATCATGAGTAGTGAGTGAGGGTTCATATCTGGTTTGTCATCTCTATCACCCCATCTTATGTTTCTTTTTCGGCAGCAGCTGTGGGTATTAATTTAGAATCTGATAAATGTGAGTTAATGTTGAGGTCATCGGCGTACATTGATGATATTCCAGTTGCTTTTCTTCATCTCCACCATTTACCATACATCTTTCGAGATTTCCTGAGGTCAAAAATTAGGATTTTTCTTTTCCTCTTTTTTTAAATGCAGTGATGAATATATTGATGTTATATATTAATTTAAGTAGCAATGAAGTTCTTCCATTTCAGCGGAGAAAAATCAAGATTATTTCTGGATAATTAGAATTTAATCCAGCTCCTGTAGTAAGTCTTGATTATTAGCAGCAGTAGTGGTAGTATTTTCACGACGATTAGGTCTCCATAATCTCTAACAAGTAAGAAGTGGCTTGTCATTTACTCCAACGGTTGCTGAAGTTTTGTTTTTTTCTTGACATTCCAAATGTCTCATTTCTTATTCCTTTCTACTCATCTCCGATGCTCAGAGAATTTGATAAATCGACAAACTTACTTTATTTCAAAGTGATCTCAATAATTTAGGGCGGATCAAATGATTCTTCGCATAGGATGGGAGCGGCAATAACGGAACCCATGGCTATTGCATCAACCTCTGCAGGTTCTGCTTCTTTTTTAACGATGCCGGAAATGGGAACGCTGCCATTAGCATCTTCTCTTCCTAGCGCTCTTTGTGTAACATCCAAAACGTCCGATGTGATTTGCAATCCATGGAGGAATTTGGTCAGTCAGAACAGGAGGCGTTACAAAAAGGATAACTTCGATTTAGATCTTACATGTAGGTTTATATTCCGAAGTTTCTTTAAAGTGAACTTTATGTTTCATTAACAGTTGTGCCATCAAGCCTAAAACTGAGTTAGTTTTTTTTTCTTTTTTTTTTTTCGTTTGCCAAATATTCAGAGATTTCAGTAAGTTCTTGTTATTTACAGCTTGAACGGAAAGTGCATCATGTCTGCTGGATTTAGAAAATTATTACCAACTTTTAAATTTCTATGACGGAAAAATTATCTCCAGTGAAATTAAATGCATCATTCATCCTCTTTATCCTTGCACTTTTTAACTGTACTGTTATAAGAGAATTCAGCCAGCATGATGTGATTGTTTATGTAGCAGAAAAAAAATCTACTGGTCGGTGTGAAAGAATAAAAAGTGTTTGGCTTGGAAGTCATAACAGGTGTATGTTTATACCAAATGATATTACGAGTATTTGTAGATATCACAGACCGGATCATTGCAATGGGCTTTCCAGCTATAGATCAAGAAAAGATTTACCGGAATAGCATGAAAGCAACAGTTGCATTTTTGGAACGTTACCATGCTGATCACTACATGGTTTTCAACTTGTGAGTAATGTCATGTTCTTGCTTTCGATAAACTGCGGCACAGAGTGTTCACATTTCTGCAGTTATAAAAAAGAACTGTTAATCTACAAGTTTTGCGAAATAATTCGCATTGAAATGCTCTTTATCAGTCCTTTAATTTTTTAGGCGTGGGCGACATGCATATGACCCGAGCTATTTTCACAATCGCGTGATGACCTTTGAGATGGATGATCACCATCCACCAAGGCTGGAATTAATGGCACCCTTTTGTCGTGCTGTAAGTTTTTATAGTAATTGTAGTATAAAAATTTATGCTTCTTTGCAGTAATGAAATCAACTTAATGGATTTCTTCTAATTTTGCGCTCATGCTTCGTGATGCATAAATACTAATCCTCTGCAAAATTTTATCATCTCCAATATCGTTTGTAGTAAACATAAAGCAAAATCAGTACCTTGGCCAGATTCGTTTTCTAGGTGATTAACTCATTTTCGAACTAACACCCTCTTTTCTTTGCTTTAGGTACCAGATAGAACTTTTTGTGCATCATGGACACTGGACTATGAGATGCGTTTTTCCTTTTTTTTTATCTTTCGAAAGTAACAGTTGATGGAAAAGGATTAACTTGTTTTTTCTCACTATTGTTCATTTTCCGATTTGAAATGAAAAAAACGCTTGCCAAACTATATTACTAAAGATTAAGACTGGATAGACATTTGGACTTACTAATTGTCTTTGCTAAAGATTGTGTATCTCCTTTCGTTGTAGGTGCATGACTACTTGGCTGCCGATGAGCAGAATGTTGTTGCGGTACACTGCAAAGCGGGTAAAGGACGTACGGGTGTAATGATTTGTGCTTATCTCGTGTATATAAACTTTTATTATTCACCAAGGCAAAATATGGATTACTACAGTATCGTGAGGACAGTCAATAATAAAGTAAGTTCGAATGCTTGTTGCAGAAGTTCATTTAAATGTGGCTTTGTGGTGAAATTGCGATCTGTATTAATGTTTCCATAATTAACACATTTTCAGGGTGTAACCATACCATCTCAGCGACGTTACGTTTATTATTTTTCACATTTAAGGAAACGCAATCTCAATTATATGCCACTTCGTTGTGAACTTATTGGTGTATACTTTGAGCGACCTCCCAGATTGAACGGTTAGCATTTTAATGTTCTCTTTTGCTTTCATTATATATTTGTTCCGTCTTATGGAGCTCTTTCACAATTTTCGGACAAGTCTTTCTACGGAGGAAGAAAACGGGAATCTCCTTATCACCACCATCATCATGCTTATTGTTGCTTTGATTATTAAAATAACACATGAATGTTGTTTTTATTTTGACTTTTTAAACATCAATACAAAAAGATAACCAAATGCGAATGGTGGAGAAAATTCTTGTGGTACGATTCCGGGTATATCAGTAGGTTAAAGATTTTATTTGATGGTTTTGTCTTCAAGCTTTTTGTGAGAGCGTGCATTTTTTTTCTCTGATCAGGTTTACCCTGCAACATCTTTTTCCCAGGTATCTTACTTGATGGAGCATATCGGTTACGAGTTGCTAATGGCGATGTAGATGTATTTATACCGGGACCCCTTCGATTAAGTGGTCGAGATTTTGATGAAGAGGAAGCACTTTGGAGCCAGTATCCCTGCTCTGTAGGGGAAGACCAATTCAATCCTTACGACCCACAACCTGGCAAAGATTGCATTTCAAGGTAAACTGATTTTCACGTTTTTCAGTTAATTTAGTCAAATATTTCTTTTCAAATAAAAGTTTGCTTTACAAATACAATTCATTGGTTGCTAGGCGATGTTATGGATGGAGTGTGCCAGCGAAGAAAAGAGTATTCATCGAAGGCGACGTTCGGATTGATTTTTATGCGAAGAAGTGGTTTAAAGGTCTGGGATGGACTTTGGTAAGGTAATTCTTGCATCACTAACGTTTTATTTGTTTTTTCTGGCAATGGGTCATATTTACAGAAAGATCGAGAGAAACTAGGGCATGTTTGGTTCAATACAATGTTTACTTGTCCTGGATATTGTGGTGGAGTGTATGTACATGGTGACGAGGCATATCCTTACCCAAAAGGTGGAAGTAAGCAATTTCAAGTTTCAGTTCTGGTATTTTTTTCGAGTTTATTGTAATTGAAACAGATGATTGCAAGTCTGAATGTATTTGAATTCAAGCAACTTTTTATTTTATTAAATAAAATTTAGTTAAAATCGGAAGTCGATGTGTTCTTCGACACATCGTTATAAAATATGGTGGGCACGGACTGCTTACTGTTCATTCTTTAATAAAATTTGCATTTGAGCAACGATATTCAGTCCATGGCCGCCTCTCGATTCTCGATCTTGCGAAACAACAAACGGTATTCTTAAAAATACTTCTCAGTATTCTGATGGCAGTAATAGAAGGAGACGAAATGAGAAGAAACCCCATCTGAAAAACGAAAGACCAGGTAATTATCATTATTTCGTGAGGATTCGGCATTTTTAACCGGATTTTCATCCTGCATAGTGACTCTTTTTTTATGCTAATTTTTGCTGAGCAAAAAACGGATTAATGATTGAAAGATTTGCAGTATCACATCAGTGGAATATTGATTCTCCTCCAGGACTTGAAAAACATTGCCCTCTGCGGTGTTTGCCTCTAATATATCCTGAACAGCTCGGAAGGCAGCCGTTCGTTCTATACTTTTTTCTTTTTTTTTAAATTGAAAGCCAGCTAGATGATGGTATGTTAGTAGTATGTAAGAGTCATTATTGGTGCGTCTAGTAACGAAGGTGATAGAGAAAATATAAAGAAACTCGAAAGGGGGAGGAGATACTCTAATACTTTTAATGCAGAATATTTGGCATTTTAGTCCACGGAAAGAAATCATGGCGATGTTACGTGATGCACACATAAAGCATTTGATCAGCGATAAGTATAAGATGCATCTTCAGTCACTTCCATCTAGCAATACTATTCCCAGAAGTCCCGAAGGTTATCTTACTTATCTCGTTTTATAAATGAAAAAATGGCTTTACAGAATCATTTTTCAAGTGCATTTCCAAAATACTTCTCTTTCAGTCAGGTTAGACTGTGGAGGGCCCATGTGTCTGATGCGTCGACCCTACGAGCATGTCCTAACATTCAGTGTTCTAGAAATAGATCGAGCTTTCAAGCATGATAAAGTAAATAAGGGCTTAAAGGTAAGGTGTTCAATCATTTTTGTAATTTCTAGGTAACTATTAGGGAATACGCATAAGCTGTTAGTCGTTGTTGATTCCTTTGCTTATAAATCATCGCATTTGTCAAGTTCTTATCCAGCAGATACTATATCTAACCTATTTTGTTCAGATATATGTAGTCGTGAGGTGTATTGATGTTGACAACAAGGACGATGTCGAATTAGCAAAGAAATGTATCGAAAATATGTACGCAGCACAAGCAAAAATTGATGTAGCTAGAACAGAGGAGGTGAATTCTCATGAATGCTACCAGTGAATTGTATTTACATTATTTTAATTTCTTTTGAAAAAGTACTAGCATTGCAGATGCGAAAAAAAATGGGCAATCCAGATTTGAAAGCCTTTCTGACAGTACGTCATCCCATTCATCAAATTCTTACTCAGCAGATGCTATATCTGACCAACCTTGGCGATGTGACCCTCGCTTGCAGAATACTAATTTACGTAAATATTTCTTCAGACAACGAGCAGATTCGAAATCGGTTCATCCTCCGGCGAATTATCGGTATATTTGATATTAAATTGTTTTATAGCTGGTTTGAATGAAAATTCTTTCCGGTCGACTGTAATTTGATTACAATTCACATTCGAGTATCTTTTTGGTCACGTCCGCACCTCGATAATGAAGCTATTTTAATATGTTGTAGTGTAATCTTCCCACATTTGTGGCATTTTTTGTGCATTATTTTCTTTATTTCCTTAAAGACTTACTACAAAAGTATTGTTGAATATTCAGTTTGTTGTACCTTTTGTAACTAAGCTTCACTTGATAAGTTATGATTGGTCCAGATGAAGGCATGCATTATTTAATCCCTTTATAGGTGTAAGCCCAGAACAGCTAATTCTTCATCAGTGAATTTATGGGAGACTGACCTAGCAAATCACGGTAGTGATGATTGTTTGGGCGAGGAAGAAATTACAATGGTAAGCTTAGAAGAGTAATTCAAATGCAAGTATGAAATAATGGATAAGTGTTGTGGACTTGTATCTATCTGGTGATTTTTTTGCTTGCAGAAAAAACAGATTGAAAATGCAGATACTGAGTATGCAAAAGATTTTATAGCAACTCAAGATCGAGAATGGCTGGAAGAGTCATCCGAGGTCCGTTTCGATTGAGTAATTTGTAGGCTGTAACTTCTGGTTTTACTTCCATGTTATCGTGACTTTTGCCGATTTTTAAAATATTATGTTTGCAGAGTGGAGACTAAGAGCATTTTTATTTCATCCATTGGATTAATCATCCTGAAAAAAAAATTGTGGATTGCATTCTTAATAAGGAGAGAACGAAGGGATGGTTCTCACACAATCGTCATTGTCGAATTTAGATTGTGGGTGTTATTTACGCGTTGGGCATCATGTGATGATGTTCGTTTGCTTGTTGCATGTTGAGATTTCATGTGTTTTAATAGTTGTTACTAATGATATAACAATCACAAGTTCAACTTTATGAATTACAGAATTGATGTTACAACAGTTTACTTCAGCGTTCATTAAACCAGTGTTTTTCCGGCGTTTGTAACCCAATCTTTTTACAAAGTTGTTTCGTTGTTTTATATCTGGAAGGAGCTTACTAGCCAAATCTAATTTTTTTGTTGTTACGGAATTCTCCATTATATGATCTTTTTTCAAATTAGATTTTCTCGTTGCTGTATGTTATAACACGCTAGTGTACTGGCAGTTTAGATTTACTTTGTCTAGTCATCAGCGTGAACCGAGCAGTCAATCTCTATGCTTTTCTATAGCCTTCTTTAAGGACCCATTCAGTAGATCAGTTGTGTATCTTTGCTTCACTGTATTGGTAAGCCAATATTTCTTCGTATTTTAGTTTTCCAAGTTTTTCTCCCATCTTTTTCTAACACTGGATTCCGCTGCAGTTGTGATATCCCCTACGCTTAGTCATGCATTTTGACATCAGTCTTATTCCCATAGATTTCAAGCCGAAACTCAGCTTCGGTGATTCTTCTTTCGGTGTTGTTAGCACCGGTTTATTATAATTCCGGACTGCTGCAACCGACGTTACATTGTAATTGTGCTTAGTCTTTGTCGTTCTTTGCTGCAACATTTGGGAAAGAGATCACAAATTTTAGTTTATCCCGAATGTTCGTTCACTTCGGTTTGTTTACTAATCCAGCAGGGGTTCCATTTCCGTTGGAGACGATAATATAGGAGGAAGGGGTAATCAGAAAAGTATCCACAATGTTGTGAAAGCTTGATTTTTGTTTTGACCTTCCGTTTCGCATTTTTACACTGTAAATATCGTAAGCATATCATTTAAAAAGTTCTAAACGCATACTTTTCGCTGTCGCTAGGCATATTTGGACAAATTAGACACAGAACAGGGGACCTGCTGGAGAGACCCGTTATCACTTTTAAGAAATTGCACTTCACTGTAAAGGAAGTGGATAATGGTTTCCGACACTGATATCTGTGCGTGTTGCCGTACTACCATGGTACAAACTGTACTGCAATAAATGAAAACATTGAATTGGTCAGTATTTCATCATCCTTCAAATAAGGATTATATTTTCCGTAAAAGAAAGTTAATTCCCATCAGTTTGAGTGCATGAATTTACCATCTGAAACACCTAATGTTCTCCGGCTGTAACCCGCCTCTGGTCCCTTTTATGAGTCGCGAAGTCAATCGGTCTGTATTTTTCTACCATCGCTTCGAGCATTTGCATGTTTTTTACAGGTGTCATCCTGTTTCAAGAAATTTCGAAAGTTTTGTTTAAGTACTCAGATTACTTCCAGCCATGTAGTATAACCTACTAAAACAACAGAGCTGGTCTGTTTCGGCGGTGATTTATAGGGCAACCATAGAAAAGGGGAGAAAAAGATGTGAGAGAAGTTCCTCATGTAACCTTCGAGAAAATCTGAGAAGATACGTGAAAATTCTAATTTGAAGTACATTATTTCCCCGGGTGGTGCTAGGTGAATCCGGACAATGCCATTGTAAAAGATTTGTATGTGTTCTTCCTTCATCAGTATTTTCTGCTTGTTCTTGACAAATCGTATTGTATTCACAACCCGTATACATTCTGATTCCGTCAGGAATATGTATGTCACACTACAAAAAATGAAAGTCTGTTACAAAAAAGAAAAAATCAAATCTGTAAGTCAACGTAATTAAACATATAGTACACATGTACATCTTTGCCCATTCTTGATAACTACAATAATACATCCGGATAGAATGGAACAAACTGTTTGATATCACGTCCCAAACGAGCGAACGTATACGTGAGACTGCCCGCAACTGCTGAAACTGCTAGTGAACCCGTCATGCAATATGTTGCCGAGATTACAAGTATGATTTTCGCAACTGTTGCCTACAAAAATTTATTGCATCATAACTGAACAAGCTCCATCATTGGGTCGGCTCAGTTACTTCAAAAATGAACAGTAAGTCGCTATTATTTCAGCGGCATGGCGAGAGTGGGAAGAATGAGTTTCAGCTTAGATAGCAAGTAACACTGAAACTACAAAAGTATATAGAAAAGATATTGAAAGTAAAAGAGTGAAAAGACGGAAACCGTTACCTGGTTGCTTTCCTTCAAACCGTACCTGCAGTATTTTGCAAAATGTTCACAGTTGTTTAGCAGGAGATTATAGTCAGTTTTTCCGATCTGTAATGTTTAACATGAACTGATGATTTGTATCGCTTAACTGGATAATGATGATTTATTTATTTTACTATGTATGTTAATGAATGCAACAGAAGTAAATGATCAAAAATAATTCTGACAGTGAAGCATTACCATAAGTAGAGCTCGATCAACCACAATAACTGGTGGAAACGGCCTTTTCTCCTTATCGAGTGAATTATTTATCCGGCAGCTATCACCGTTGGCAACAGTTATTAGCTCGTCACGACGAATCTGAAATATTCTAATGAACAGAAATTCCAATTCGTCCTTTTTGGATTCTGCGGGATTGAACTGTTATTTCAACTTCCAGTTATACAACGTATCTCTGATGATAAGTGATTTTCTATTAGGATGTAAAGTATGGCCTGAAAACTTTTCAACAATATGAAAATCTATCTTGCGTAGGACGTGTCAACAGGTGCGCTTTCAATCTCGATCATTTCAATTGCAACAAATTAGAACCGTACGAGTTTCCTACATGTGGAAAAGTATTTCAAAGACTATAAAGTACTGTACAAACCTGTATTTGATTACTACACGACACTTTTGTTCTGATAGTTGCCAGGCATTCAACAGAACCGCTGATAAGGTTGTCGCCAAAATCACCGAAATCGGTCCCTGTATGAGCAACGTATGCTTTTTTATCGTGAAAACCGATAAACACTCCCCAATGCTCAAATATTTTAATTATGTAACAGAATAAAATTGAAGGAAAATATACACCGATAGGTAATTAGCATAAATACACAGTATTTACTCCATTTACATTTGCTTTCCTCGTCGTGAAAAGATACAAAAACTTTTTTAAAACACACACCACAATATACTTAAATGTAAATTGGGAATTGAAACCACTACCGGATAGCAGTGGATATCAAAAACAGTATGTAGACGGTATATTTAAGGAATCACTGAATATAAAAAAAAATCGAGCTGTAACATTCAAATTAAGAGAAAAGTACTGTATAAATGCGTCGTTTTATACTACCGATTACGCGTCGAAATTCGATCAAATCACCAATTTCTAAGTGAGAACGAAGTCTCTCCGCCTGCATCCACTCTGTAACGAGTTCACCTGGTCTTAACATGTTCGAAACATCTGAAATGAGTGTTACACGAATATTAGTGTCGCTTCCTGCTAATTGATAATAACAGATCCCTAACAGTTCCGATACGCTCGGATAAAACTGTGACTGCTCTGCGATCGACAAATGGCTATCATTTGTCAATCATCAGGTTCAAGTCAATTCAGTTCCTAAAAATTGTAGTGAAGTTACTGTCAATCCAAGACCAGAGATTTTCGCGTATCCCAAAGGAATGAAATTCCCTTAACCGATATTTCCCATAATCACCTCTACTACATCGCATCCCTTCTTTTCTCTTTAATCAGACAGCCTTTTTACATTTAAGCAGAGTGGGAAAGTAAAAAAATCCACTGATGCATTGGAGTTTAGCCAAATAAAGCGAGAGAATGCTCATTAAAATGGCAATGCATGTCATTAATGATAATGCATCCTTAATAATAACATAAGAAAACAAACACTAATAACACAAAAAAAACTACATAACATTAGAGAAATAATACTATGGTGCATCATGTATGTCGTTCTTATATCACCAGGTAGAAAAACAATACTATGTACATTATACATGCCGTTCTTATGTCACCAGGACTTCCAGACATCAACTCTATCGTCTATGTATCACACGAACAACATTATCCGAATAAATTCTTTCTAAATTTCAACTGATATTGCAAACAACTTCATACAAAGTAACCATCAATAAATCGGAAGATATCATCAATTGCTACCGCCGAAGTTTCTTCATGTTGACTGGTTCCTGCACTAACATAAATCACATAAGGATGCTTTACATCTATCGCAGTGTTGTCTATTCGAAGGCCTATTTCAGCATGCTGAGATGCTCGCCAATCCTTTATTGCTGGCAACCATTTCATAACACTTACAGATGGTAACGTGAATACTGCATCCGTAAGACATACGCATTTCAGTCTCTTCATCCATTCTTTTGACCAATAATTTTCTATCTGTAATAATCTAGCTGCAACAGAATACAGCAACACGCAAACAGATCTCATGATTTCGCAAACGAATTCAGCAAGATTTATAAAAACCTTACAATGCCAGCGATAACAGTGCCTCCCGCACTGTGTGCAACCACTGCAATTGAACTTGCTTTCGACCTAGCAATGTATTTTTCCCATACGGTAATACCATGTTCTAGGGGCGTCCTACTTCCCTGCAATAAACTTCATCTGCACTAGCAGCAAATGATAACACAAGCGCATAAATTTATCTTCCGAAGAACGTTTATTACTGCAGTCGTTGGTTTTGTCACCCGTGCACATATATTATTTGCTGAAATATATTATTTGTATATTACTTGCTTATAATTTGTATTACTTATATATTACTTGTATTATATTACATATATTATTTGCTTAAAGAAAAGAAACCAACTGGCAGTGGTTCGGGAGGATTGTTGTCAGTTACGTTCATGTTGGTATTCATCACAATCACTCCCCAATCCCGACTTCTGCACATTCGCAAATATGGCAGTTGTGAGCCCATATTTAAACTTTCATTCATTATAAGCCTGAAAAAGATCAAATAATTATAATTTTCTTCTATTCCGATAATTCTTGCAAATGGATAAGAAAGAAAAACAGAATTAATCAAGATACTTAAAGATATGTAAATCATGATTCACGTTCAGGAGAATTCCTTGTGGCAATACGATACTGTCTGAAAGTGCTACCATCCAAATACTTACCTCCTACTCCACTGCCCTGCACGAACAAAACCACTGCCATGTATAAGTATAACAAGATTTTCTTTCTGATACCAATCTCTGCTAAGAAAAATGAATGCACTTCTTGTCCTGTTTGTACTGTCCAGCTACAGAAAAGTAGCGATGAGTCATAGTGATAAGAAAATTTTTATCTTCATTAGCATTCTTTTGATGTCTTGAATAATCCCCCCGACTTGCTTCAAGACAGCTGAATAGAAAGCATTCTCTCAAGTGTTTTTTGAAATGATTTCAGGAAGCAACAAAAAAACAAAAGCATACATACTGTCTTTCCATATTATACGGCGGGTTTTCCATTATTCGATAAATTTCCTGAGTGACAGCTGAACCAATTACCTCATAACTTTTTTGATCAATGAACTCATACCTTTTCTCATTCTGAAACAATATTACCTGCAAATCCGCAATACTGATCATTAGTTTCTATCTCATACAAGCAACCAAAGCAAACCTTATCTCTCATAACACCATGATTATCAAAATGGTAACCGAGTGCTTTCAGGCTTGGCTGTTCCACATCTTCCGGTTCAGGACTAATGACTGCTCCTAGAAACTTTATTTTCTACAAAAAAAAAAAAAAATGCACAAAGTTTGACACTGTTATAAATCAATCCTTATTATTTAACGTTAGAAACAATTTAATTCGGTAGTAAAATACAAGCGTATACGATATTTCTTGCTAAACTGAAAAGACAAAGCTTAATATATATAAAAACACGGGATCAACGGTCGTACCGAGAAGACACTGGAGGAATGCGAAGAGGGGTTATTAACGGGATGTTTGCTATAGCAGAATCCATTTTATATTTATGCTCACTATTTTCTCGATGGCGCTTAGTTCCATAGCAGTACTTGTTATAAAAACAATATGGTTTAGAACACTTTAAACAGAAAGTGATTTAAAATGTAACTTCAATTTAAGTAACTTACTAGATTGTAAGCACAATGGATTCATGTTGAATGAGTGCTGAAAGACTCTTCAAACTGTTTTAGTAAGTCAAAGATTTGGCGTTACTGTCGAACTACTAAAGAAACACTCAGAAGTGACAGAATAAAAAAGCAAAAGAGCCACCACCACGAAAGGCACTCAACCTACCAACCGATGATACCATCAGAACATTCGCGAATACGACGAGAATTATGCTCCACCTTCCAAAACAATCCGTGTCAAAAACGAAACGAAACATTTCAGGAAATTGTTTCGGAATGCAATTTTAGCTGTGATGATAAAGTGAGAAGAGCCATTCGGATATATATATATATATATATATATATATATATATATATATATATATATATATATATATATATATATATATA
>NW_018108285.1:93063-99978 GCF_000183805.2 Loa loa
ACTTATCCTATTCCGGAACAAACTAATCAGCTGCAATGACTAAAGATTTCTTCGTCCAACTTGCTCTATTTTCGAATAGGTTATGCAGTGAAGGACAACAAAATGTATTATTACTTTTTATTGAATTGAATAAAACATAGGGAACAAAATGAATACGATAAACAAAGAAATGGTTGGTGCTAAGCAATATAGAAAACAAATACCAATTGTATTTGTAGTTCAATGCTTTTCAACATAATTGCCTGGAAATGTTCCGAATTGACCGGTTCGTGGCAAAGTACCTGCAAATTCGTTATTGATGGGAAACCTTTTGGATAGATCCACAATAGTGGATGTTGGAAACCGTTCTTTCCTGGAAATGTCCCGAATTCAAGCCTTCAAAAGTAGTAATATTGATTAATTTGAAAAGAAAAGATGGTTTTTTAATGGACGATTTTTCAGTCTTACTTTCCTTGCATTGCCATCATAACAATTCGATCATTCTGTACCGTTCGTTTTCTAGCGGTGACAATGCAAAGACCGTATGTTAAATGTTATAACCTTTTTCAAATATTTCGTAAAAAACGAAAATTTCTTATTATTTAAAAAACGAAGAAGAATACGAGCTTCGACTAACCAATGAACCAACCATCATCGCACTTTTCGATAACAAAAACAATATCATTTTCTTGGAGCTCAAGCTCGTCCGCATTTCTTGGCTTGTAAGCATACAGGACCCGATAACTGAAATGAATAGTCATTTTGTGTTTTACTGCATTACTTTAATTAGTCACACTACACAGAGCAACATTTGACTTCACTTGACCTCCTCGAGGGTCTAACACTCAATGCAGTAAAACACAAAATTATTATACAATTGAATCAGCTCTAATAAATTGAATCAGCTCGATACATCGGCCTTATCAATCAATCCTTTATGGTGCTAAATCTTTCTAATCTCACAGTTTATTGTGATGATTGTTCCAATGCCGAGGACTTTTTATTTTTTATTCGCATCCACAATGGCATTTCTAGAAAAAGAAACTAACGTTTCCGCATTTTTGGGAATTATGTTCGTCGGTCCAGAAAAGTCGCTTTGACTGTTCCTTTTCTCCCACTTTCCCATTTCCCCTCCGTGATCTGTCTTTACTGCTACTGCTGGATTTTCGTCTCTATAAGTGCGAAATGTATTTAAATGAATAATATGATACAGATTCCAAGGAACTGAATTTTATTCGCATTATTAAATCACGTATTTTGAAAATTATGCACGAAAGTTGAATTATGAGTATAAAATCCACTAGTAACCCTCCGACAGTTGAAACGGAGGACAGACTAGATTCTCCTTCCCTCATAAATTTCTTGTTCCAACGACGAGGGAGTAAAGAGTTTGATTGTTGCAAGTGAAGCTTATTTCGCATCTCTTTCTTAATCAGATTGTTGGCAATTTCGGACATATGTGGTACACTCAATGCTACACAGAAGCTGATACGCGTTTTATTCACGACGTGAAATTCGCATCAACCACAAAGCTAATGAAAATGCTTGAACAGGAAGAGTTAATGAAATTTCTAACGTCCAATGATATATGTTGGTTCTGGTTTAACTGATTTAAAGCCGGACAAAGCGTCATAGAGACTTTCAATTGTAGTTAACTGTCAAGTACTGGTTAATTCAGTAGTTTCTGGTCAAACTATCAGCGATTTTTTTTGATCATAAACAAGTGACAATAATAAGCGTACAAACAAATTCAGCAGTCTGATATAAAATGAAGGATGATTCAGCTCGATGTACAAGAAACATTTGGCTGGTGTTTCTTCGAAAATTGTTGGTAATTGCCTCGACAAATCAGCTGATGTTGCTTGCCAGAAACCTTCGAAAACAGCATCTGATAAGATATCTATGAATGTATGCCAGGCAAGTAATACCGGCACACTATAATGTTTCACCATCAGACAGTAGAGGATACGGTTCTCCAGCAGTCTCCAACAGTGTCTATGATTAAAATTTATTGTACGCAAGATGTGTGCTAGCTGACGTCCGAATTTCTTGCATACCCAAATATTATACATTGTATGATAACACTCTACAACCTGATCCAGAAATATCACCAAAATAGTGTAAATTTGTTGTTCCATCGTATTAGTTACGAAAAGTGGTCGGATAGCTAACGTCGTCGTTGCTGACTGTTGCTGCCGATTGTTATTTCCGAATAAGTGAGCTTGGATTAAATCATATTTTGTTTGTCGACATACTCGGATCTTATTCCGTATTGAACGCCATGATGCTCGCAGTGGATGTGCTGTTGTTATTGCTGAGCAATGCATCAAATATCTTCACCATATATTTTTAAAATAATGATATACATTTTTCAGGATATCCTTATCAATTACTAGTTAAGCCAATGTGTGATCAGAAGTATGCACAAACACCAACGATGGTACTTCCCTTTACTTTATCCATAATTAATTTCTACCGATAATTCTGCAACATTTACAGCTCTTAGATAAAGTTTGTGAAAACATAAAAAACATACGGCATTATAAATCATAAATCGTGGCATAAGTTGTGGAATATAAAATTGCAGTTGATTGGAAATTACCATAAGTTATCATTTCATTTAATGATCACAAGTCAGAGTAATGCATAATTGGTAACTAAGGAACATTTTAACCTCTGCTTCTATTTGAGAATAATGGAACTTATTTTCTAAATCTTTGTCATCCCAACAATTAGAGTGATGATTACTGAATCTGCCGAGTGTTAGAGCATAGGAAAAATAACGATTAGGGGACAGAAAAAAGTGAACAGAATGGTCAAGAATGCTTTTAGCAAAGCAAGCTTTTAACTCAATTTTAGCTTAGACTCAGACATTCCAGAAAGTTCAAAGTTGAATTTCAAAAAAGCGCTAAACTAAATGCGGAAAATCCATTTTGCTCTACAAAGGCTTCGTTGTCGAATGGCTTTAAAAATTCTATCATTGAAAAAAATAAGCAAATAAAAGCTTGAAATGAAAAATCACTCTTTTAAAGATTGATGAAATTTGATTAACTTTAAAACAGCTTTCCAATGTTTACATTGCAAAATGAACAGCGACACTCGTTGGATCAAGTAGGGGAACAACTGAGAATAAAGCAGTCTTATTAGGATACTGATTTTTACTTTATTATCGGAAAAAGATAAGGAATGTATCTCAGTAACAGTCCGATCAGACTACTTCAGAAATGTGACCTTACTGATTCTCAGATTTGTGGGATGTACTGATCCCTCAGATCTGATTGATCCATCAAAGCGTCTGAACCGTCCATATACTTCGGCACTTGAATGAAATATGATGTTAAATTAGCGCAGCTTAAGAAAATTTCATTGTTCTACTTATAACTCTCTCTACTTCGTGCCTTTACCATTACTTTAGATGCAAAGAAGAACCTTAACCACTGTTCAACAATCTGTATCACTGTGTACTGAATTACAAGTAGAAGCACAACGCTTTATTTGTCATCAAAGGATAGTTGACTTCGTTGATGGTTAGAACTTCGCTAAGAGAACTTAATATGATTTTGAAAAGAAACTATGGAGATTTCAACTGAAACGCTTTTCAAACATTTCCTTCTAACACAGATGAAAACTTATTGTATTTAGAAATACTTAAGAAATGTTATCGTCCATCCTATCCAACTTCTCACATTTTTTAAGATTGCTACTAGCAAATCAAGACAGCGAGAAAGAAGACAATTCTGTTTTAAGTTCTTGAGTACTTAAGAAAAATTCTCAGAACTGATTGAAGATAAATGTTACACAAGCTGGAGCTTGAAAAGAGCATAGAATCTTGCTCGATTGTGAAAAGAAACCCATCTTGAGCTGATTTATATAGGACAAAATAAAATGAATCTCAGAGTTAGCAAACTGCCAGATCTACGAATGAAGTATGTCGTGTAATTTTTCCAAACACCACGCAGAAAAGATGAGAATAGCGCAAACAATTACTTCCTGAAATCTTGTAAACAAGATTGCAGCTCATTAATCTAACTTTCAGTAGTTCCAAAGGGAAGATTCAAAACGTACAATAGTAAGTATCTAACCTCGGGAAATGCCTGAAACTCAATGTAACAAGATTAAAGTTTCCAACAAGAAAAATTACAGCTCAAAGTCCATGTGCTCATGTTCAATGACATTTAACAGGGCAATTTTGTTGCATTAAGCAAACTTAAATTAATCTAATATCTTAGAAAATATCAAAATTCCTCTCCTCTAACTCAGATATCTTTATGTAGATGGAGCTAAGCATCTTTTTTACAGCGGAAGATTTCCATATGATTACCTGATTTGCAATAGGAAGAAAATAGTATGGCAAAATAATTAAAGGCAATGACTGGAACTGCGAAAAAAGTATAAGAGAAGAACTGGCTTAATGTACGATTTACTTTTACAAAATCGTAATTACCCAATTTATTCTGAAGCAAAAGTTATTCACTCATGCAATCAGTTTTTTAAAAGGAAGGGAGAATATAAGTTAGAAAATAAAGCATGAAAATGAAATGCTAGTGCTGAAGGAAAAATTTTAAAAACAAATATGGGAAAGGAAATTTATGAATTATGTGATAGGGTATTAGAAGAAAGCAATATTGTTTATTACTTTTTTCTCTGTTTCCACTCAAAAAGTGCTGCAGGAATATGGCTCGAGTAACGATTTGCACAGCTAGAATTGTCATGAAAGTGAGAAGGAAATTTCTCCTTAGAAAAATAAGCGAGATCCAATGATATCTTGTTCTAATTCAATCATTCATTTTCAGTATGTAATTTTTGAAGTATTATCTGCTAATATCATTGCAGAACTACAAAAATAAAAATTATTGTAATTATGTAAATTTGTTTTTGGAAAATACCACAGAAGCACAAGTGATTTTGGCGAGATGCGCCTCAAAATCAATATCAATTCATTAGTACTTCGATCACTTTAAAATAACAAATGTCTACACAGTTTGACAAAATGTGAAAGAAGCATAGCTTTTTTTCCTCCATCAAAATAAGCCACTCTTAAAAATTTTTTTTTAAATTATTATTTAATCAGGTTAAGATGCCCTTCAAAACTACACTTAATAATTGCTTTTGATAATGAGTCGCGAACTTATAGCAATTTAAATTTTATATCACAACATTTCATATTACCATTCAAACACACCTGAAATAATTCTGAAGTAAGATAAATTATGTCCTCGATGGAGGTCAAAAGGTTAAATCGGATAGTACATTATTTCCTATCTTGAAAATATTAAAGATCGATAATATAATCCAAAAAAAAATGTTTCTGAAAAACCAGGCACGAGCTATAATTAGAATTTAGAGAAAGCACCACAAGGATCTGATAAGTTTCCTGCAAGTACTTTTGCTTTCTCCTCTTCGAGTCCTTCCTTCCGACAGTATGATAATGTATCGTAAGTTATGAATGAACAACGAAATAGCAAACTAATGAAATCGATGATTAATGTTTCTCTATTTGAAACCTCTGATCTACCCCATTACTCTGCCCAGAATCTTGATGGTTTACTAGTTCAATTATCAGAAAAATGACACAAAAATTAAATGATGGTTTGATGGTTGACTATGATTGACTATACTAAAACAAAAAGTAACGAATAAAAACCGACAAAGCCGAAAAAAAAGCAGAGGGCTGTACTTTCAGGAAAAAGAAATTAAAAGTGTTTCCTGATTAAGTGGTTTTGAATGAGTAACGTAATAAGCCAACTGATAGGAAGCAAACTTTTTACTTTCAAATTTTTGGTGATAGGAAACTGTATTTAGCGCTCAGTACTTTTTTCTTTTAAATTCTTCATTAATTTTCTTTGAATCACATAAAAATTGAAATGGTTTGCATTAGTGTGACTTCTCCTAAAAATATATATATATATATATCAAACGGTCAGGACAAGTTTCTCAACCACCCGTAAATGAAGTAATTTAAAGGGAAATTAATGATTAAAAATATCGACACGGAATTTGAAAAACAAAATTTCTGACCGAAGGTCGTTTCCATCATGAAAAAATGACAGATGCTATGCTTACTTGCTTATTTACTAATTGTCTCAAAAAGAGTTCCACTTTCTTTAGTAATGATTCTTTTACTAAGTCCCTCATCTAGTGCTTGGGTGTTTTATTAAAAACAAAAAGATCATCTATTTGCCTGTGTTTCTGTGTTTATGAAGTGATGCACCAATTATTACTATTGAAAGGAAATTAACTCTCACGGAATCAAAACCAATTGTTATCGGTATTATCGGTATGTTGAACTATTAAACATAGTTCAGAGTTCAAGAACTATGTTTAATCAATGGTATGGACGGCACTAAAAAATGTTCGGTTATTTTTTAATTCGAAAAAAATTCCCAAAAAATTAAGTACAAGAAGACGACAAACCTGAATGGAGTAGTACTGGTACGTGGTGTTTTAGGCCTATCCGGTATTGCTGTTTCATTGTTGTCGTGCAGACTCATGTCACATGCTTCACGAACGTATGACTTAGGGAAAATTCCTGCTTGTCCATGAATATTTTTACCCTCGATCCAATTGGCATCAATATTTCGCAATAGACGCAGAATTTCGCCCTATTAATTGTCGACATATTAATTTTTCCTTTCAAATTTTGATTATTACGCAATGAAAAATGTTAGTAGAATATACGAATTAAACTCCCTTGGTCAAAAGTAACAATTTTCAATTCAACTTTCTGTTAACAAATTTCTCTAGTTTTTCAGAAGTAAAAGTTTTTATTAGATTCTTCAGAGTTTGGTCTGTATATATCCTAGCAAAACTGAGCTTCCTGATCCAGTAAATTCCCGGAGAGTACATAGCGCTCCTACTATTATATTTCCTAAATATCCCATTGTATACTAAAAGTATACCTGTCGTTTCTCCTTTCATATCTTTCAATTATTATCC
>NW_018108285.1:99998-116792 GCF_000183805.2 Loa loa
CTCTCACGGAATCAAAACCAATTGTTATCGGTATTATCGGTATGTTGAACTATTAAACATAGTTCAGAGTTCAAGAACTATGTTTAATCAATGGTATGGACGGCACTAAAAATGTTCGGTTATTTTTAATTCGAAAAAAATTCCCAAAAAATTAAGTACAAGAAGACGACAAACCTGAATGGAGTAGTACTGGTACGTGGTGTTTTAGGCCTATCCGGTATTGCTGTTTCATTGTTGTCGTGCAGACTCATGTCACATGCTTCACGAACGTATGACTTAGGGAAAATTCCTGCTTGTCCATGAATATTTTTACCCTCGATCCAATTGGCATCAATATTTCGCAATAGACGCAGAATTTCGCCCTATTAATTGTCGACATATTAATTTTTCCTTTCAAATTTGATTATTACGCAATGAAAAATGAAGGAGAAAAGAGATCGCTCACTATCTTTCCAAAAAAAAATTTCTCTTGATTATAAAATGTTCTAGATAGCTCTTTGAATATGCATTGTAAGAATAAATAAATCAATCAAGTTGAAACATTAACTATTTTAACAAACCTTCTTCAATGACAACTCATTCTTATTTCTAGCGGAAAAAGGATACAAAACGACCAGTTTGATTTGCTCCCTCTCCTCACTGTTGTCAATCTTTAATTTACATTTTTAATTATATTAATTTAAATTCACAGTAGCTTCAACAAATTAATTCGTGTTAATCTATTAAAATCTAGAATCTGCCTCTTCTGCACGGTGCCTTATCGCATCCATTGTGAATCCGTACTGAGCAGTAACAGACAAGTTTATCGAGGAAAAACTTTCTACTAATAACAGATAAATTAGCTTGGCGGGAAAAATCCCAAGTATTTTGCATCAGTAGTTCTAATTGTTTCAATGAACATATGAATTTAATAATAAAATCGTTACCTGTACATAGGAAGAAGGGAAAATGCCAATTTGACCATTGTGTTCGCCTTCCATCCAGTTCATATCGATTATGCGATACACCCGTATCACATCGCCACGATTAAATGATAATTCTCTAGAAATTATGAGTTAAATTATCAGCATTTTATAAATCTTACCATTTCAAAGATGATTTTTAGAGGACAGTCGTGGAAACATTTCCAAGTTGACCAGTGAGATTTGATTTGGTTTTATCGCTTTTCAAGATGATAACGCACATGATCCTAATTTTTCCGAAAGATTTTTGCAAGCTAGCCGTTAAGCGCTTTTCATTTAATCCTTCTGTATGTAATGTATATAACATGATTTTAGCATAGTATTTACTGAATAGTCCAGAAAAGATTTTGAAAATAAGGAAGTATTCAAAATTGAAAAAACGAACTTGCACAAAAAGAAAAAAATTAAGAATCGTGAGAGAGATTAAGAAAGAGGGAAAATCGAGATTAAGATTAGGGATGATTAGATTAAAGTATTACTTAGGGCTAACAGCTTTGAAGGAGAAAAGCGCAGTACAAGTTGTAATTTCGGTTTGCGGTAATGTTTGAGGTGTGGTAGCACGTTCTGAGCGTCCAAATTCGTTAATCAGTCCACTAAAGCGATCGAAATTTTTCTGAAGGGCTGGAGAAGCAGAAGGTCTGAAAATGTTAACCCCTTCACTGGTTATAAATCTAATGAGATATCTCCCTAACAAATAATCAGAAGCGCATCAAGGATATCCTTAAATTTGATCACTACCAAATTTAAGGAATCATATCATTAATTTCCACTTAAATCAATCCATCCATTCTTATTACCACGACATACATAACATTAATAATCAAATTATCAACTGTAGTTATTGGAAACAACAGATCTCAGACAATGGAAATAAGCTGATCCAAACATCGTAAACATAAATAGCTAAAAGATGACCTTTAACACGATCATAATTGGTAGCTATTTGATCATTATTCATGAAATAGAGCCTAACCTATTTGATACTTCATGCGACCAAAACTAAAAACGTGTTAATACTAAATAAAGAGTCACCACTTCATAAAGTGCAGCAGTTCTAACTGAGCATATTGAAAATATTAGCGAAAGATCAGTAATAACTAACACATATCCATGCCGCCGATTTCGCTGTTGTTGCAATTCTTCGGAAAGTTTTTCAACTTTCTGTCGAATGAGAACTTCATATTTTGCAAGCTTTTTTATCTCGGCCAGTTTACCAGATGACTGACCATCCAGTTTTTTTCTATCTAACAAATACTACGCTTAAAATGAGACAAAAAACACCAATATTTAAAAATGAAAAACAGGAAAACATCTGACTACTGATAGATAGATTGCTTTCGTGATCCTTAATATCTAACAAAATTTTCAACACCGTGTTCTCTTCTAAACAACTACGATGAAAACGTAGGTAAGAATGAAGGGTTTGTCGGTGTTAATTTCAATTCTAATGTGAAAATTGAATTAAACATTTCAAATGAAAGTTCAAAATATCATTCATGTTAAGTGTTAAGTAGTAATGCAGAGCGCAAAAGGATCCAAATATGTAAGTTGGACGTAGTAACGATAACAGAAGCAGAGACAACAGCCAGATAAGATAGCAACATTTCAAACAATAGGTAAATTAGACGGAAAGATTTGACAGCCGGCTTCAGTTTCGTAGTCCTGCTACAATGCTAGACATTTCCAAAGTTCGAGCAACATCAAAATATGCGGCAGTATTTCTGCTTTTTGTGCAATTTACATTACTATCAAATAATTCCAGAGAATCGAATCAATAGAATAAGGATTGAATAGAGGGGCAAGTGATGGAGGTAATAGAAATATTAGAGATCGGTTTGTATATTCAACGATTACTTTAAGACGATAAAAACATTAGTAAGCTTATTTAAAGAAATGCAACATTTGAAATTCCTCTTCATTTCGCTTTAAATTCAAAGTTGATGAAAAAATTACTGCATCCCATTCTATCTTTCTGATATTACACTTATCTTCATTATGGGTTGTTCTTCAGAAGAAACTTCGAAAACTTCGAAACTTCACGACAGTTATTTATCTAAAATCCATTCTCCATTTCACACAGGTTAAGTAGCGGAATTCAAATGTGTTAACTAAATAGGAAGAGACACACCTGTGTTGGTATAAGGTGAGCAAAACGAACAGAGAGCTGTTGTTAAATTGGTGAGGTGTTTGTGGATGCAGTAATGGTTAGATGTAGAAAGCGATGTTGGTGATACGCTGTCACTTGTGCTTCTTCTCCTGCTGCTGTTGCTACTAGTAGTTCCACAAGCTTCAAGGCAGTCAACTAAACTTCGTAAATACATAACGGACTGGTCTAGGCGTTCTCCGATTGCTGTTGATTTGACAATTTTACTTAATTGCTCGGTGAACGATTCCATATGAATTCCCTTCTTGTCCAATGTTTTATAGAGATATTCAATCTCACTCCATGATAAACTATGACAAGGCAAATCACAATATAAACATTTCGAGGGAGATTTTGTTAGTAAAGCAGATATCACCGCTGGACAGCCCTCTGCTCGCTTACAGCCCTGCTGAAACCGATACGGTGGTAAATGGAAATGCTGAGTTTTGGAGCGCTGTTGAGCAAAACAGTTAGTGGTATAATGATGATGCGATGATGGACAACAGGATGCAGCACCTAACTCATGGCGCCATCCAGATTCCCATTCCTCAGGTTCGTGATTGAGATATTCTGACGGCCGCTGGTATAGTTGCTCCAGTCCACTTTGGCTTTCTACATAACGCCCAACACTTCTGCTGCGTCTCGATTGCAACTCATAGTTTCTGAGTGAATTTCCTTGGTTATCACGTTGAGGATTCGGGGTCCAAGATCCTGTAACATATGATTTACCATTCTGCGCGTAGAGGGAAGAGTTATCACAAGAATATAAAGAGAATAAAGGATAGTTTTCTTTTTTTTCTTATTACAAGAATAAATGTCAAACATCAAGAATCTGTGTGTAAAAATTCTTGCTTTCTAGAAATAGAACGGAAGTGGAAATTCACTTACGGTTTATTCGCTGCACGGCTGACACTGGAGTTGAGAGTTTTCTTTGCGGGTACCTCAGCACTGAAGGGTCTGAATAATTTTCCATGAATGTGACTTTGAGCAAACTAAGAAACGAAAGATCAACATATCAAAAGAAGAACGAAACCTATTATACTTTATTTATCAAGCATAACCCACTCATTCTGAAAATGACAAATGAAAAGTCTGTTCAATGAATCTATCTTATTGCTAAAGCTATGAAAATAAAAAGGAGAATGTATAACTAATATAGGTACATTTCCCATCTCTAAATCTTCATTAGCACACTCAACTAAATTTTATCGAAACAACAGGAAAATAAAGTAGTTTATGCATACATTTATTATGGATAATATTGCGCTTTTTTAGTGCGAAGGAAATGGCGTGCTTTCCAGTGATTATCATTTTCTTTTTTTTTTTTTTTGTAGTTTTACAGAATTATGTTAAGGGAAGAATGATTTTACATGAACAAAATTTCAAATTATTTTTAGAATTATAAAGCAAATTTTCAAATTTTGGAGAGAAAAAAGTGGGATGGAAACAAAAAACTGAATTTTTTTTTGGTAAAAAAGTGACCTACTATCTCTAATCAGCTGTGCAATAGACGACATTGAACACAAAACGTTATGACATGCTGCAACTAATATGATAATGATTGTCTCCTGGATTTAGTTGACACAACATTCATGCAAGCCATGTTTTAACAGTATGAGCAAATAGCGTAAATGTGATTCTTTTCTTTTGTGAGATCATGTGGAAATTTCAGCTTCCTCTTTTTCAAAACATTTTGCAGAATTTTTCCAATTTTATTATTAATGATAGTGATGAAACAATGAAGAAAAAAATAGCAGTGATAGTATTGGCTGTGGTTAGCGGTTATCAATAACAATAATGTAACACTGCCTGTCGTTCGTTCCTCTCGAATGAATTCTGGAAGTTCGCCACAAAAACAAATATTTGGAGAGCGCTTATAACTTATCCAACTGGGAAATGATCCTCTCTGGTGTGGACACACTCATACAAACACACACGCATACACATATATATATATATATATATACATACATACATACATACACACATACACATATAAACACACATACACCTCTTTTAGAAACAATGACTGGTGAGGGACAAACTGCTCAGATGGTATACGTCCAGCATTCTTCCGTTTTGCTCAAATATCAAGAGGAAGAGTAGAGTGAGCTGGGATGAAAGCGAACTTCCTTATCTCTCCTAATCATTCTAGCGCAGTTTATTCCCGGAATTGTGCTATTTGATGTGCTTGAGGTGGTCGGCGAAAGACCTGTCCACTCAAAGTGAACATCCCTCTTCCCCTTACTCCATATATAGCTGTATAATCGGTGAATAACCTACGACTCAACTATGACATAGTGAAACAGTTGAAAAAGAATTAGATTTGGAAATATGATGCAAAAAGCTTGTAGATTTATGCAAAATTACAGAGGAAGATTCGTCATGATTTTAAAACATCAATATCAGAATAATAGATTTTATCGTGCTCATTTTGTTCGATTATGACAATAAAGAGAATTGGAATGATTTACTCGGCAAATAAATACACGTCAAGCGAGCCTTGTCGATAATGTTAGAATAGTACAATCGGAACTCGAAACTTTCATTACAGCTAAATTTTATGCTGCTGGTCATTAGTATTTTGGGTTGAGATTCATTTATCTTGCGCTTAAGTGAGGGATAGAAGGACATACTATCAATAATTTATAGAAGTAGCTATAAAAATTGCCAAATTGATTTTCAGATCAATGATTAGGATCCGAACCACCTCAATTCCATAGTCTACAATGTAACACTTAGTCAATATGTAGTCCTTTATTAGACTCATTAATCCTTAACTTCTGAATTAATCTAAGCAATGAGGTTCCAGCAACAACCGATGAACCTACAAAAGGCATAGTTCATGGGGGCAATAAATCGGATGGTGAAGTTATATTGTGTAGTTGATCCTGAATTTGTTTACTGAAGGTTGAATGTAAACATCCCTCGAAAGTAGTGAAACTGGATTATAGTTCAGACAAATCCTATGAAATCAGACGTAAAATTCAATCATTGTTTTAAATCTCTATCAACCTCAGCTCCTAAAAATGACAGAAGCGTTGCAATTATCAGTAAGTAAGCATTATAATTACCAATTTTTTGGGAAAATAACAGCTTGACTAAGTCTAATTCTCTAACATTCGCGCCGCACTATATCTTATCGTAATTAATATTATCGCCTATAATCAGTAAAAAAGTATTTTAAGAACACTTGGTAATGAGATGAGAAGCTTATTGTAAAAGCAGTTGCAAAGACTAAATAGTTAGAGAAATATGCGGGTAAACAAATCGGTTGCGTAACAAATAAAATTCATTCTTGTATTTTTTTTTTCAGCAAAAAAAACGAAAGGTTTAATTGCTGCGGTGCAAATAAACTACACATGGCCATGGTAATTAATACATGTAAGCCTAAGGAAGGACGTGGTACGAGTGTTCGAATGGCTACGTAGCATTTCATAGTATAAGAGTGTAGCTAGGCTAAGTGTCATGAAGCATAGCTAGGAGATATAAGCACTTGGGAGACGCATTTCTGCCATTGGACACAGACACTGACATTTGCACACCACTCATTCCGCATATAAAAAGGGATAGTAGAAAAGCAGAACTTATCTTTGAAAACTTTCTTTTTTTGTTCGCTTTTCGAAAAACACCGGTGGCATTTCAATTATTTCCATTTGTTTCAGTTCTGGAGCAATTTCAGTATTAGTAGTATATCTTGGTTAGTTCAATTCTATGTAGCAACAGTATTACAGAAAACTGTATAATAGGATGAACAAGCAACAGCGAGATGAGCGATTCAGTTTCAGACACGTATGTGACCAATGGACAGCAACGAAGACCGGCAGCATACTATCAACAGTGATGGAAAGATGATTATTTGCAAACATGAACAGACAATTGCAAGCAAATCCAATGACATTTGTGAAAGATGATAGCACCGCGAAGGTCCTGAATCCCTTAGTAAGTTGGCAAAATTTAATTTTTTAAAATTACAGATTCTTGTTGGGAAATAAACCTAGTAATTTGTTTTCACGAAGGATTATTTAAGATTGTAAGTAATCATGAAGCAACTTGCCCAACTGATTGACTACATGCATTTTCTTGAACATGGTGCGATACCAACTTGAATTTTCAGTATGAGCATCATGACGAGGTATAGTACCTGAAGTACTATTAAGTTCCCGTTCCGGTGCAGAGAGGTGGCTGTTGCAAGTCTTTAATATATCGTTGGCTCCTTGATTTTGTTCTGATTGCAGCTGGTGGAGATGACCACTTTTTGATTGCATTTTCGTCCTCAACTCTATTGGTTTCCAGAACGACAGGATTTCACATGGTGGTGTTGACGCTGCTACTATTGATGAAGATGAAGCACTAAATTGGCTTCCTACTTTCTGAACGATATCGGTCCTAAAATTTTTTGCTGGAACAATATCATCGATGCAGCATTTGATTGATGGAGGTATTTCCAAATTCCTAATAGCCATCTCATTTCTATCTGTATTGTGACCATTAATGACGAATGGTAGTGGATTCTGTATTTGTGGGACGGTGATGGCATTTTCACTAACAGTGCTACGACGGAAACTATCATTAACAATGGATGATGTTTTTGAAGGCAAAGAAGATTGTGGACGATCGTCGACTCTCTGTTTGACAGGTTTCAATTTTTGGTAATCGTTTAATTGGCTGGATCCTGCCATGTCATCGGCTGAGGAACAAGTGTAATCGTTGTTCTCCTCGTGCTTGTGGATGATTGCTGATGGTGAAAATGCATCCGAAGAAGAGGAAGTCGGTACGACCGACGTACTGTTGGAACCAATATTGAGCATATTCGGTGAGACGACAACTGAAGAGGAAAGGGTCACTGTACGATTGAATGATACCGGAGTTATGCAGGATGTATGCCGCTCTACCGGTTCATGTACAACAGATAACTGTTTCTGTGGTGCTCTGTAATTGGATGGTTGGGGATTGTTGCTAGGTTTTGATGTCTTCATTGTCAGATGCTGCAAATTCGATGGGTCATCGTGCTGTGGAACATATGAACATTGCCCGTTCGAATCGGAAACCCATAATGACGATCTCGTGCGGCCATTACTCATTGTCATAGCTCCACTTGGAGGTGGTGGAGTAGATGGCATTTTAACCTCCAATTTCCTGGCAATTTGCTCACGAAGCGAAGCAACCGACTGGGGTTTCGGTATTTCAATGACGCCTTCTGCCCTTAGCGTCACCGAATTTCTGTTACCACCATCTCTTGCTTCGGTCCGCAACGTCCACTTTGTCCCACGAGATGAAGACCCGTTTTTTGGCTTAACTTGTATTCCTGACGGTGGAGGTGGAGGTGGTGGTGGTGTCGTAGGAAGCCTAGGCGGTATTGTTCTGATCATCATCTGCAAATAGAAACAAGTATTACAACGGTACTGTCAATATATTATACACTCTCACTCCCTTGTGAACACAAAAATTACATCAAGCTGAGTTAAAGCAAAATTTCCTAATCTCTATTCCATCGATCTTTGCTATTAAAGCCATTTCCTAATTTATTGTTTATTTTGTAACCTATAGAGCTATGTCAAGTGGAAACAAATATTTACGGAACTTTATTGAACCGGAAAAAAATCCGCAGATTCAGAGATCAGATTAATTCATATCTCTAACTTATAAAGCATAGAAGGAGCTATTCTGAATAAATTACCCAAAAAGGTGAATGCAAACAAATATAAGAAAAGCTTACTCATCTCGTTCTAGAAATTTTGAAGGGAAATGTGTTAACATTCACCAACAGAAAAGTACATTAATAGTTTGAAGAAGAAAGTAATTGCTATCACAATAACTAAAGGAAAGAGGATTAATGGTGTTCTTTACAGAGTTTATTAAATTATTTCAAATTCCATTACATTTTTTGAATTTTTTTTTCATTTAGCACTGAATTTCACACCATCTACATCGATAATACTTGATAATATGTCAAGTATTGAGAATTGAAACCGGTTTTCAGCACTTCTGCGTCCACCTGTAAACGTTACCCTTGTTTGTTCTTACTTACAATTAACACATAATTTATAATTTATTTGTTCTTACTTACAACTAACACACAACGGATCTTTTTACTTTTAACTTTTTTACTGGTGATTTTCCTGTTTACTGCTTCATTCCCTTTCTCCATATTTAAAAAATGGTGAAACATAAACCACAATTAATACTTCTCAATCTCCATTCCGCAATAAACTTATAGTTTGGAAACTTGGTTACCCCAAATTAGAAAAATTTAGTCCTAATAGCTTTTAAAAGTTTTATACTTCCTCCTCATCACTACACAGAAAATCGCAAAATATTGCAGTATATGGTGAAAGTTTGGGAGTTCTGCATTTAAAACTGTTGGGAATTCGAAATACGTCTAACTTTCCATTACAAAACATGTTCAGCTTTGTCTTTATTAGTTTTGATGAATTTGTTGATGACAAAAATGGAAGAAAACAACGATTATTGGTAATACGGAGGAGCAACGAAAATTATACATCCACACCCATTGTTCACTCATTCCACAACTCTCTAAACCTCGAACAGTCTCATTGTGTATTTGATTAGCCATGAAAGTGGAGTACATTGAAATTGATGCGAATCTCCAAAACACATAAAAAATATCCTGACCAGTGACCCTTGTTAAACTTATCAATATCAATTGTAGAATTCATAGTAACACTGTTGTTTTAAATGTTATTGTCAATTTCATGCGTAACGGCGGGAGTGGAAATATTTACGTTATTTTTAAACAGAGATGCAATTTTATTAGTTTTTTTNTTTTTTTTTTATGAGACAAATTGTTCAGGATTCTCTGAATTTACGTTCCTATTCTACAGTAACAGGACAAATAATATCAACAATAAAGAAATTCGAAAAGAAAATGGAACATAAATAGGTATTCCATTTGAATTTGATTCAAACTAAATATTTCCGGGAAACTACAAGTATTGCAGCACTAAAATGCGTGGAACAGCTTTTATATTTCTAAATGATCCTTTAACATTTTTAAATTCAACGAAAAAATTACCGGAAATTGATTCCAGAATATCGTCGTTCCAGTTCAATAAATTAGAAGTACAATGATAAGTGACAGAGTATTTCAGAAAGTGTTGGAGAAGAGCAACTTCTTAGCTTGTTTTAAACTTTAAGGAGTATACTCTACTACTGACTAGCTGCTCGTAAACTACAACCAAGTCTGTAGATCAAGATTTGGGTAGGGATTTAGAGTTCATGAGTCTTTAAAATAACTGTTTAGCAACTTAAACAGTCCGAGTTGAGAGACCAGACAGGATAAACATATGGACTGGAAGACTCACAAATGAACAGACAGACTGACGTATATAACAATAAAGCAAAAATTTACCTCCTCATTTCGAAATTCTGGTTTTTCTGCGATTTCTTCCTGTTCATCGGAAGCCTGAAAGTTGATTTGTTAGTTGAACGCAACATTTAACATTTTCTAAAATGTATGATATAGGGGAAGCGTAAGTGTATTTGAGCAAGCTATTTTGAAAGCTAATTGAAAATTTTGATACAAATATTACTATGTTTGTGAATGAAGAAGATGAGAATATTTATTAACTTTGATATTCTTCAAAAGTATGAGATGACACATTCATTCATGAATGGTACGACTGATTACTACATATTTGCAAATAATTGTAATGGAACAGAAAGTTAAAATTTCATTAGAAACAAAAAAAGAATAAAAAAGAAAAGCGAAAGGAACTGACAAAAGAATCGGAAATGAAGCCGCTAGGAAAATGTTGTTAGAAATAATTTTAAATATTATATTTCTTTTTCTTTTATGTACTTTAAAGCTCGCTATTGCTATTGCTGCAACGAACATTTTGTTTTATGATTGATGGAAATGCGTAAGGAAGCAAAAAGTGTTTAATGGATTTCAAGTTAGCCTTCCTGTATTCCATCTTTTTTCTTTTTTCTTTCTTTCTATACCTTCCAAAAAAGAAACATATGCACATTTAATTATAATCGGAACATTTCCAACAAATCATAAAATCAATGGGGATGGATGAAAGAAATTGACAGTATTAGTTGGAGAAAAATGAATGATCACAACTATCAAATCAGCTAGTTGCTTACTTACATGCTTAGTTTTTTTTAATTAAAGTAGTAAAATCATCTCTAGCAGTACTTTCCAAGTTTAGAAAGAAGAAAGAAGAGAGCATCCGAATATTAATGAAATTGGTACAGCATGCCGAAACTAGCACAGTGAGGCTAATTCGGTCTCTTTCATACAGCTTGCTCAATTTTAGAAATCTAATAAGAAATTTTGCTGATTTCAAAATAGCCATATAATTTTAGCAGTTTCTGTCGCTTCATCTTATAATAAATGGATGAATTTTCTGCATTGCATTAATACATCTTTCCGGAATGCATAAATTCGGATTTGGTTTTCATCACAGTTTGCATGTGATCGAAAGGAAACTGCGGAACAAAACTTCACATACATGCCAAACCTTAGGCTCATGCATCGATAACTTCACTAAATCATTTTAAACCATTACTTATTGCGACTTATGATGAATTATATAATAGTCGCCTAAATGAATCATACATCCGAATGAAATTCATAAGTTTATATAAATAATATAACAATTAAATAAGAAAAGTTCAGATCAAAGACTACTACTCGGAGCTTTTTTGATGATGCAAATTGTACAAATTCATGTTATTTGGATGATTAAAAGTGAAAAAAAAGAAGAGCGGAATGCTGAGAAAAAAAGCAAAAAAAAAGGACAGCTTGAAATAAAAACTTGAGAATTTAGAAAGTTAAAACATACCGGATATGCTGCTGATAAAAACTTGTCAAATGAATTAGGTGAAAGCAGATTATTATCTGGATTTTTAGGAAGAGGAATAATATTGAATTCAGGATCACATCCGGTTTCATACACAGAAGATGGCGAACGTAAAGATGCTGGGAACAATTGCCCGAATGAAGTTGCTGGTATTGCCATTGATGTAGCTGTTGTTACCAATGGGAGTGCTGCAGTCCGCGATTAGCTTTAGTTACTTCTTTAGCTTTCTTGCAAACTTAAAATCTCTCTCTAATTGCTTTCACACAGGAACGATAAATATACGCTTTACACAGGACATCGTTTCCCA
Source organism: Loa loa (assembly GCF_000183805.2). Classification (NCBI taxonomy): domain Eukaryota; kingdom Metazoa; phylum Nematoda; class Chromadorea; order Rhabditida; family Onchocercidae; genus Loa; species Loa loa. The sequence goes on from NW_018108285.1 coordinate 112,242, forward strand.
GTCACTGCTACTTAACAGATCAGTTCATCATCATCTCATTATCATGCCATATTGGATAGACTTTAAAGCAACTTCAAAATTAGATGCTTAATTTACATTAAATTCTTGAATTATTCTAGTTCAAGTCTCAAACTTTGTTTAAGATGCCGTCCAAATTATTATTATAATGAGCCTATTTTCAACACCTTATACCCATCACTTATGTATAATTTATTTGTCCATCTTTTTTTCTCCATTAATAAATTCTTTGTCTTTTTTTTTTTGTAATTATAACAAGCTCAATAAAACTTTCAAATGCTGTTGATGGTATGCATGGAAATATGAGTCAGTACTTGGTAACGTAACTACCATTATTTATCAAACGGTATCTCAGATTAGAGAAAAGTTTCTAAAAACTATTTGATCAATAAAACTGACCTGTCAGATTTTCTGGTAAAAAATAGCTTTTTTCGGTGAAACCACTGCTGAAAGTAGATATTTTCAAAAAGTGAATATAAATTAAGCAAGCTTATAAATATTTGGTATCCAACATGACACATAGTCATGTAAATAAATGGTTGAAACAGACAAGCGACTGATGATGGAATGCGGTCGAGACACTATTTTTCAGTTACATAAACATTGCATTCGTTTGTAATAGTACGATCACTTCAGATTCTCCAACTTGAACAATGCTACTACAACTCATCGCCTTTTTGACATTTGATAAAGAATAACATAATCTGAAGCATTAAACGTCAAGCAGAGTATTTTACCTACCAAGAGATAAACAGATTCATTTAAATAAATTGAAGCGCATGAGTTCTGTCTGCAAAGATAAATAGAGGTATGGATGGATATTTGTACATCGTAAAATTATGCAATTGTCTTACTAAGACACATACAAAAACAGTTACGAGTTTCTGCCTCCAAATCCGTTTGCGTATAATTCTGGAAGTATTACTGTGTATCTCGATGCTGATTGTCCTCCGGTATCTGTAGTTGACTGAGTGAAACTGACAAAATTTTCTCCAGTAGAGTCGTACACGGAAATGTGGGGACCTTGATCGTTAGACCACAGAGATGGTAATTCGTATTCAGTTTTTTGATAAAGTTGGTCTATATCTGTGGGAACATGAAATATTTTCCGGCCTGCTAGCATTTCAAAGAATTGTCTCTTACCGCAAACTGAACACATATATCAGCTATTTCATCTAATTCTTATCAATCACTAAGTCACTGCCTATCCTTCAAAATAAAATCATGCCGAAATTCCGGTTCCAACCAAAGCTTAGTTCCATGTTGTTAAATACGATGGCGTCATCTCGAATTCAAGAATGGTAAGTCCTTAAACGCCCACAAATATCTCCAAAATACTTCTGTCATCAAAAAGTAGTGAAAATCTATAAAAATTCAGTTCTATATCTTCTTTATCCTTAGTTAAAACTGACCATTATGTCCATTAATGCTCATGAAATTAGAAGGATGTATAGGTAATATTTCTGACGGCGAATAACTTCTGTACATTCTTGAAGATAGTACAGGTTTATCGTCAAGTTTTACTGGCATTGCTGCTCCTAGTGCATTGAAATGGTTACTAGTTGCTTTGGCAAGATTCCGAACCACCAAATTTAAATGCTGCAGCACTTCCTTAAACTGCCGGTTTCCCTGATACTGAAGGCAGGTGTCCAAGATGTTTATTTTCTGTTAGCACGGATCTTCTGAAGTTGATTTACAATTGATTTTTGCTTAAATGGATAGTGCATTGAAAATAAAATCTAAGACAAGATACTAAACTTTCCGTCATTGAAATTCAGTGAGATATTGCAAATTACTTAAAACTGCTACTTTCAAACGTTTTACTATAAAACTAATCAAATAGAACAGATCAGGAACAGGTACCATTCCTTCTAAATTGATCAAATATGTGTACTAGCAAGAATGAATAGACAGGGAGAATCACTTAAAATAAGTAATTTCAATCTAATAAGAAATAGTCGGCAGAAAAAAGCTAAATGAAATAAATGAACGAGCAATTTTATTAATGAAAAAGAAGAAAAACAAGTCGGATTATACGTACGACCAGTAGTATCACAATGCGATTAAACCGGATATTAATCAAGAAGAAATAATGCTTTTCGTACACATTTTGTTACAACGTGGAAAATCATCTGGAAATTCGCAAGCAACTAAGATTTTTTTTAAAAAAAGTGCAACTATAAATTCAATTCAACTACCTTCTCTCGTACCAAGTCTAATCTGCACACATTACCGCGGGTGTGAAAATGCTAATAACAGTACGACATGATAGCGGAAGCTTGGAAAGTGCCAAGATATGTAAGTACCAGAACTACGGGCAAATGGTGAAAACGATCAATATCGTGAATTTTTTTCCGGATGTTTACGTGTAGCCGTGTTTGGGATATAGTTAGGGCAGCATATGAAAACTTTCTACATTCAATGACAAGATAGTCCTGAACAGCTATTGAATGTCGATGAACAAGTGATGTTGGACAAAGATCACTAAAGCACATTTGGCCTCTTAATTCAGAGTTAGACTGGATAATCGCCAGTGAAATCAGCAATCGTCTGCTACGTCTTCTGTATTATACATTTCAACAAACTATGTAACAATAATTAAAGAGGACAATTTCTGATAATTCCTAAACTTTGGCCATTTTTTTTAAACTGACTTTTTGTTGACCTGGCAACCTAATTCAGGAAAACGGAACCTCTAGAGAACGAAAATGTCCATGATTGCTTGAAAGAAAAACATGAGATGAACACCTGCATCAGTCATCCGATAAGACTGTGACAAATAACTTAGTACTTCTTTAATTATGACTTACATACTTGAAGAGAAGGAGAGAAGATTCACGCATATTAATTTCGTGAAGATAATAGGAATGCATAAGTGTATTAATGCATAATTTATGAGTCATTGGACAATATGTCAGCTATGCTTTCATTCTAGCGAGGAAGTGGAAAAACATTGAATAGCATTTTTAGGAAGGACCATACTGTACAGTGATATATCAAAGGTTGAGTGATGATATCAAAGAGAGGTATATGAACAGATGAAAGAGATGGAGCAAAACGAGTAGAAGCAGACGAATAGAAGACATATTTCAATCATTTTAATAAGCAGCCTCATCTAAATAAATTTAATTGCTTGCCATATTTTTTCGCCTAATACATTTTTACTTCAGCATAAAATGTAAGTTAAACTATTGGAATTACTGGAAAGATTCGGAAAACTTGCTCTTGATCTGTCTAGGTTGAAAGCCTCTAAATACCGTATCGCGATCATGCAACTAGATATCACTAAAAAGTGTTGAAGGAGATTTTCAGAACTCTTAGATGTGATGGATGATATTTGCTGAAAGACCACGAAAGACGAATCACCTGATGAAACGAAGTCGAAGTACACCTCGTGCGCCCCGTATCTTAGCATTGAGCATTTTTTAACTAGTGCAATTTTGCCCGTTGACAGTTTCTACGATGTCACCAATTCGTACACCTTCTTGTTCACCTCGTCCATTGGGCAATACCTTAAATTTATGTTAAATTTTTATTACTTAAAAAATTCACCTAATAGGACGAATATGCACAGTAAACATATTTCATGTGATTGATGCAAAACTGAAAAGTTTTGAAATGAGTTAGAATATGCCGATTAATAGATCGGCTTGGTAAATGAGACTTACAATAAAGCATTTTGCCTCTCTAGGAAAATCTGATTGAGCTTTTGTAAGCAGAACCGAACTCAAAGACCTCTGTTAGTGAAAATTTCAGTTCAGCCATTTCATCAGTTTGTTGAATATGATAAAATGAGCCAAAGAAATAAAAATTCACGATGTGATGATAATTACTTTCACAATTTCTAAATGGCGCTTTACTAGTTCTTTGTGGATACACAAACTTCATCTACTCTTCACCGTCAATCCATAAAAGTTATTTAAATCCTTATCATTCGAATTGCAACCCGTATTACTGGTATCGTGTGCTTTTACTGTAACGTAAGAATTCAAAAAAGTATTGTGTGACGCGTACAGAATAAGCGCATAAAGTATGCTAATAGCATTTGGTTTCAGCAAGTATCATGAAGAGACCGTTATTCCGATGAGATATTCAAGTATAAGCTCATATACAAATGTAATGGAATTTAGACAATTTAAATTTAAAGAATTTCTTGAAGTATAAAGTTCCTAAGGTATAATGATCTGCATGCTGAATTACGCGTCCCATTAAGAAGTATGAATGACATACAAAAAAAAAAAAAACTAACCATTTTTCCCAGCAACAGCTATAATATGAAAATTGTAGACAGATAAGCATTTGTATATGGACATGAATGGTTATGATCGGATAAATGAAAAATTTATCGAAAATTAATTTGAATTTAGACGAAAATGACAGTTATTTAAAGTAATTGTCACTTCTTCTGTGTGAATAAATTGTAAAAAGTTTGCATATATTTTTTCGGTTTGATTAGATTCAGTTATAACATTCATAAGGTATGCCTTTTATTGCTTTTCTTAGAAGCACATTTGAGCATTCTGTAATGATGCG
>NW_018108285.1:117327-123314 GCF_000183805.2 Loa loa
CAAAGAAAGTAGTGGTCATATACATATTCCTTTTAAAACATTATTTTTGTTCCGAAAAAATCAAACTTAAAAACATATTTTGCTAAACTTTATTGTCAGACTTAAAAAACGAAACTATTGAATGCGAAAAAAGTGAACTGACTCGAATTCGTTCACTCGGGAAAGGGGCAAAACGAAGTCCCGACGATGGCCCACCCACCAAGCATACATTCCGTATGACCATTTCACTTCATTCTACTGTTTCGAGAAACATTTGCTGATGAAAGGAGCTGTCAAGAATGCGTGAAACACGAGTGAAAGCATCGATTTTGAATAATGAAGAATGGTCGGATGGGATTGAGGAATCGGGTAAGTGTGGAAGTGGAATAACATTGTTACATGAGAGAGTTACAGGGAAAATAAAGGACAAATGAGAAGATGATAGGAGTAGTAGCAGAAGCAGCAGCAGTCTCAGTCTCTGATAACGATCATCCGGAAGGTTAGAAATGATCGGAGAGGTTGCAAAATGTTCGCCCCTTCAGGCCACACTTTCTCCGCTATTTATATCGTTGCTTTTTAATGGCTCCCTCTCTACCCACGTCCCATCGAACACCTATGGTCAGTTCTTCACTTCATCCTTTCTTATTTCATTTTCATTCCTTTTCAAATTTACCGCCTGCATTCTGACAAGTTACAGTAATTGGACTGCAACTACTGCTTTCCGTGGTGCGGTTTATAGCGTCACAAAAATTCGTTCCGTTTTATCTTTAGTTTGCTGGAGTTGGCATTGATGTGATGGTGATGGTGCTGGCGGTGGTGGTGGTGACAGTGGTGGTGGTGGCGATGGTGGTGGTGGTGCGCTAATGGTTTCATGGGTTGATGGTGTGTGACGTGGGATACTACGCATGTAGATGGACATTTCAACTAACGAAGATCCGTTTTCCAAACCCAATTACATGGATAGTTCGTGGACTTGATTCTTCCATGCTTATTGTTGGGTCATTCGACGGAATCTATAGCTGGTTGAGCTATGAAGTTTATACCAGCCGACTCAAATTCTTGGGAAGTATCTGTACGCTTATCTAGGTTTCGTCCTCCTACTCATTGGTTCTCACACTCTGATGTGGGATTCAAGCAAAGGAAGGAAAGGTATACTGGATACGAAGGTAATTGATACCTGGGAAGAGTTGTTTAAAAAGTTTTTTCGCGTTGTAAATGGATTCGATGCATTATTAAATATTGCTTTGCAACTTGTACCTGTTCAGTGATGGTTGAACTGCGTCGTTCAATGGGAGGACGCGGCAAGAAAACCTCACCACCATTCCTCTCCCATGAATTTATTATTCAAAATCATGGCGATATCATGTCGTGCTTGTTGATGATCGTTGTTGTTGGGCTTCTTTTCCAGGTAATTCCTTTCCGAAACATCAGTAAAACAGTTGATAAATATTCGTTAAGTAACTGTGAGCTACATAACTAGTTGCATTGTTAGATAAAGTTTTCCTATCAAACTACGTGAAGAAATAGTTCTATAACTAACGTATCAAGTCAGTAGTTCCCAGACAAATCTATAATTTTATAGGGCACATCGGCATTCGCAAGCATTTTCATTGTTCCGCAGTACAATGATACATTTTCGCTAACCCTGGATTCCGGTATGTCGTGTTCTAAGCAAAACAGTAGAAAAATTGGTTACTTATGATGATTTGATTTTCTGTTCAGTAGTATGCCGCAACTGCTAATTGCTGCTTGTTAGCTATCGTGCGTTAAATATGTAATTGATTCTGGGAAGCGGTACTGGCTTTTTTTTTCAAACTAGAGTCCAGCCGATGCCTGCTACCCATGCAGATTTAGTCCCTTTGAATGCTTTTATCATCGTTGCGAATGTATTTAAGAAATTGTTAAGGATACCCATTTTATCTTCATGTGCAGAAGCCGTCATTTACTTTTTAGACATCGGTGAAAGCTGTATAAGTATATACTTACTGTTTTTAACTGTTTTTAAATGTATTCATTATACAGGACTATCTTTTTTCTTGTAGAACCGCAAGCTTATTATCGGACTGGTTTGAAAGATGTAGCAGCTGTTGCTTTTTATGCTGTTGGATGGATTACTATTCACGCTATTTTGCAAGAGTATGTGTTGGACAAATTGCAGCGGAAACTTCATTTGAGTAAAACAAAGATGAGTAAATTTGCTGAATCGGGGCAACTATTCGTTTTTACTCTGTATTCCGTTGTGCATAGTGGTAAGTTACTTTTTCTGGATGTTTGCTATTTCTCTTGGAATAACGGCCTTAATATTTTGTGGAATCGTGACTTTAATATTTTCACTCTTAAATGAAAATACAATCTTTGGAAGAGATTTTAGGTTACCGTTTTTGTGTTCCATCGAGCATACATTTCACCTTAATTATGCTTTTGTGTGACGGAATTTACAGGCTACATAATGCATGATCTACGAATGCATCTTGACCTTACCAAATTGTGGATTGGATATCCTGAAGTCCATCGTCATATGACACTTCATCTGAAACTTTTTTTTATTTTCCAAGTATGATTATTTTGCACATTAGTTTTATGGCTTTGTAAATGACATCCACTTGCTTGCAGTTTTTCTAAATCTATTCTGTTTTATCTAATTTTTGACATTTGGATTTTGAATATGCTCAAGATATATTACAGATTGCTTACTGGTTGCATCAGTTCCCTGAATTCTATTTCCAAAAGGTGCGTAAAGATGAAATACAGCCGCGAACATTGTACTCAATTATTTTTCTTTTCTTCACCATTGCAGCATATTCTTTGAAGTAAACGTTTTACATATTTTTCAACCATGTTTTTCCTTTTTGTCCTCGTTAAATCTTGTAAAGCAATTGAATTTCCATTCAAGTACACCGTGTTTTTGGCTTGACAAAAATTATAGATTTTAATGAGAACTGGTTGAATTGATAGGATGGCTATTCTATAAACTAGATATTTCAGTATTTACTCATAATTATAGCTCTTTTCTGGGAGGGATTGCGCCATTCCCTTATTTTTTCAGGTTTAAACCAACCCAAGTTTGTCTCTACAATTTTGTTCTAAGCTATCTTACATATTACTCAGCTCGATTTCAAACCCTTCCTACGATTTTGAGGAGAAAAGGCGAAGTGACAGTTAAATAAAAAGATAATTGTGTATTCTTTGTTACAATGAAATTAAGTTAGAGGTGTCGGTATCGGTTTTCGTTATCAGTAATTTTCTTTACAGCTTCAATCGACTTGCTCTTGCCCTCCTTTTTCTGGAGTATATTTCACAGAATGTTTTTCATCTTACACGTCTATTTCACTTTGCTGAAAAATGGAACATTGCGAAGACTGGGTTCGTTTAATTTTTCTTGTCATAGAAGTATGTTTAAAGTAGTTATTATGTAATTATTACTCTTCTTGGCACTGTTTCGTTTAAAAGAATAATGTAGTTGAAATGACATTCCTAGTTGCTTCATGTTGTTTTTTTTTCTTTTTATATCAACAGGCGACAGGAATAAGTAGTGTTCTGTAGTATGTAAATCTGTATTTTGATTACATTAATATATTCATACCAACAGAAATTTAGTTTCAAAATTTGGAATATTGTATTTGTGCTAGTACGATTGGCAAGTGCAGTATTAGCTGTACTTACATTATGGTATGGGCTTCGTTCCAATGAAACTCCTTATGTGGATCCAGTGAACGGAAATTTCAACACTGCGTTCATCCGGTAAGTTCTTTTACTGGAGAACTCAAAATGGTCTTTTTAATTTCAGTCGACAACTTCGCATGTTAATTTTTCTGTATATTTCTGTGCACTGAGCAGTTAGCACTTGCAAATAACCTTTAAGTTAGTAGAAATATTATTGTTACAGATTGAATAGTTTATTGTGCGTCCTGGCGTTACAGTTATATATGCTCTGGAACTTTGTTTTATTCCAAGTACGTCGTTACCGAGAGAAACATAGCAAGATTAAGATGGACAAGCAACCTAGAATCCAACAGAAGAGAAGGAAACATGTAAACGACGATGTTAGTCTTATTCATCTAAATATGTTACCACAAAATTTGGTGTCTATGTCTTATTGTGAGAAACAAGCAGCAAAAAAAATCTGCAGTTGAACTAATACGCGAGTATATTTATTCTAGAATTTCTAAGCAACCTGGGATGATACTGATATAAAATGAATGGTGTGACTTGTTTGGAATTTTGATCTTATCCAGTGACTGCGAGTGTATGCAGGAATATCCTGATGGCGGGTCAAAATGCTAACCGTCGAATCACTGCTCTAATTATTTGAATAGTTTAGACAATCCCTCTGAATGTCTGGGTAGATCTGTCAAAAAGCTAGAATCACTATTTGACGGACGTTGACGGATAATTAAGTAACATTACTGTTCTACGTTTTATTTACTAATAAAAATGTTACGAATAATACATTAGTTAAGATTGCAGGTACGCGATCTGCCAGAAGCTGACCAACATTCCCGTAAGAAGTCCAATTAAACTGTTCGGAGATGACCAGGTCATTAAGCAGAACAACAGCAGGAGTATGTGTTTTACTGAATCGAACGGAAGTTCTTGGCACAATTACTCCATATAATGATACATTTCTCTGAATTGAGGAAGCGTTTTTGTCCCCAAATAATTTTAGTTGTGCTTGAAAGCATAACAACCTCCTTATCTATACACTAGGTTATGATTAGTACTTTTTCGAATATTTTTTCATTCCTTTAATTGTTCTTTGGACGAAACTTTTAGGTTAGGGAAAAACGGGTGAAAGAATATGAGGTCCAGATATAGCAGCTGGCTCAATCACCTCAACCATATTCTTTGTTGTATCTTTCTGCTAATTGTTATTTCTTGATTCTTTTTTTCCTCTACTTTAACTTCTTACATCATCCCTATTTAAATCTGTCAACGATATTATGAAAATGATGCTTATGAATTTGCCTAATTTCTGAGCCTTTTGGAACTTCCATACTTCTTCAGGATTTGAGATCCTACTGTGTCCAAATATATTTTAACAGTTGCAAGCGTATTTCAGGTAACACAGAATATGAATGCATTATATTAAAATTATCTTTCAAATTGTAATATATTGCATCACCTGTTTCAAGTTGTGATTCATTGCTAGTTATTGGATTTCTTTTTCTTATCGTTAATTCATACTTTCCTCCGTCCACGTTGTTGTGATTTGAACCTTTGCTTGTCTTACGTTTTATTTTTAGCATGTCTTCATCTTTCGGTTACTTGATTGGTCATTTTGTTTTAATTTATAAATTTGTACGGATGCTGTCAGTCAGTCTGTTGTGTTGTAGTAAATTATTGATAAACTTTGTTATGCGAACAGAATACTGTAGAAACTAAATGGTGAGACGAGCTGAATAGAATGATGGTAGTGGCTGAGTTGATTCGCACAAACTTACGATAATCCCTACATACAAGGTTCTTTTAGTGAGTCGTTTATTAGCAAAACCGCTGTCGGTCAATCTGCAATAGATTTTTAATACTTTATTCTCCCTTAAACTTAAGTCGGAAATACATCCTGAAACTGTCTCAAACTTTAAGTGTGTGGAGGGTGTGTTCCCTGTACACATGACAAATTGGCAAATATTTACACATGAGGACACTTATAGACATTATCGAAATCACAAATCCGAGTCTGTTCTAACTTTCGATAATGTAAAATCTTCGAAAATATTCAATGATGCTCGAGGTTCAATGTCGAGAACTAACCCATCTTAAGAGGTTAATAATACCAATAAGCAGTCCTTAAATGTTATACCTATTTGCGGATACAATACCTCACATTTTGGAATTAGCAAACCATATAAACGTTTTATATGATACCCTGCTAGTTTGGCTTTCAATCTTGAGCATCGTTTTTAATCATATCCCGTTGAAACAGGTAAGATTTTAGTTTGTAAAATTTTTGTAATGTTTAAAGGAAATGCGGGAGTTCACATCAGTTTGTTTTTGTTTTTTNTTTTTTT
>NW_018108285.1:123493-132412 GCF_000183805.2 Loa loa
CAGTAGATCGGTGGTGCAACCTTAAATATGGATCGATCAATGCGTTTCATCGCCGTTCTCGAAAAAACTGCTGGGGAAATTGGTTTCTGCAAAAGGGATTGAATAAATGTTGAATGTGGAGTGTAAAATATGAGTTACTCTCTGATACTTATCGGTATTGAACTTCAAAAAACATTTTAAAACAATGTATCACCTCATTAACTCAAAACCTGAAAAATCAAGTGATGGTTTTATTATTTTAAAGCTCCTTCAAAAATATACCAGTCATGCTAGGATCGCTTTGCTCCAAATTACTGGTTTCATTTAATATGGAGCAGTTCGATATATCTTCTCTGTCTGTAATGACAATGGATATTAAAAATCAGTGCGTTGTGGTAGTAACACGCAACTTGATTTCTTGGTTTTCTTTTTAAATTAATAGGATTTCAAATGTTGTGTTCAAAATTCGCAGGCCATAGAAGTCTGGAATAGCTATGTTCAGCACACGTTATTGTTGTAATTCCATTAAGAGCACTACACTGAATGATAAGATGTCCTTAGACAATGGATTTATATATATATATATATATATATCAGTCAAATGAAGGCCTCTGAATTATTATGAGGATTCAATTCGTCAGCAAAACAAGTACCTGTGCCGTATCCTGCATATGCACTGTCCATGGTAGATGAAAAGTGGTTCAACGAAAAATTTGCATCAGCTGATATCGAGTCCTGCTCTGAATCAGATATCCAACATAAGCGATACATTCTAAAATTCCAGTGAAAAAGATTTCCATAAACCAGAATCATTTAAATCAGTATAATATCTGCTAAAATATTAATCACATACCGAGAGTTGCTTGGTAATGACATGGAAGAATTTACAGGTGTAAGCTGATCTGAAATTGTCTGTGGAAAATTTGAAGTGCTTGGTATGGTTTCTATAATGCTCATTTTATAAGGAATAACATCAAAACAAGTTTCGCTCCTCATGTTGGGGTATGACAACATCTCTAAATGCATTTAAAATCCACAGAACTACACCAGTTTTTTTTTTCTTAGAAATAACAACAGAATGATATATACTTTCTGGATGAGGGGAATTCCAAGATAAGGCGCTCGATTGATGGACCCAATTGTCTTCGAAATAGTTATCTTCAAGAAGAAAATCACCCATGTCTTCTTCTAGGCTCTGAAAATGCCATAAATGGATTTCAAACTTCATTCAGTTTCATTTGAATTCCAAAAAACTTTCAGAATTATGTAGCAGTTTCTTAAAAATTTTCTAGAATAAAACACAAGCCAGTATAATAAAGATAACCACTACAGATTCATCATTTATCATTTATCATTAGTCGCAGGTCCTCGGTCATCCGGTTGAGACCCAAATAATATAAATCATCAATTTCAACTGTTTATCTTAAATTGACACATGAATAATTTCAAAAACTAAGAACTTCTTCGTAGCTCAAATACCTCAATTGCCTGCTTCCAGGAAGATGAAAACAGTCAGCATTTCAGATAGGTGAAAGAGGCTTACAGTAACGCTGTGAGCAGTGATGCCGTTCAACAAATGGCGTAGATTACGTAACGGTGAAATCGCTGTATGCGGTGTTATTGTTGATTCGCAGACGTGCTTAATTGCCAGTATGCCATCTTCTATCTAAAAGTTTTCACACATTCAGTTTTAGAATATTCTCAGTTTTAATATGCTAGCAACTTTAGCACCGTTTCAAATTTCATAACTTTAAATCCGAACTACTCATAGACATCAACTAGAACTTACTACTGCTAGAGGGAAAGAAAAGAGAAAAAATCATTTCTTTTTTTTGCGTTGCCAGTTCTTAGGTAGTTATTTGAAAATATAATTAAGAAACGATATTTAATAAGAAACATACCGTAAGCGTTTGAAATACCGTTTCCATATCTTGTTTGTCGGCGGATGTTTCTCCAGCTTAAAACGAAAGGATAAGCAAATAACTTGTGCACTTAAGCAAAATGACTGAGTAGGAAAACATGAAAACTTATACGAACAACAAACTTTAATGTCAAATCTTAGGTCGAAAGTAAGCCAAGTAAGAAGCAGAAATGAATGAATTCAGAACCGCTTATTGCAAAATAGAAAATTTATTATTTGAAAGTAGAAGCCTTGTATATTGAGGATAGCTCAAGAAGAACTAACAAGAAACCCCAACAGAATGAATCAAAATGATCGGACATGGAAAAATCGATAGTTGGTCAGTAAATTTTCCCCGTTTTCTCCTAAAGAATGACATTCCAGAGCATTCCATACCTGCCATCCTCCACTACTCTTCCGCAAATGCTTCTCTTTCAAATATTCTTACCCTTCTATATAAGTAGTAAAAATTCCCCCAAACTTATTAAAATTTATCCGAAATAATTTAAATTCATTAAAAGTGGCGGGGTAACGAATGATTATCCACCGAACTGAAAGACACGCGCGTCAGCAACGAATGTAACATTCAATTGTTTGTTAATGTGTTGTTCGTCACGTTTTCAGAGAGCCAACACAACATAATAATCTTTCCCACTTTTGTCTCTTTCTCTTTCTTTCAAGCCTTTCTTCAACGTTCTACCAGTCTTGAATCCACGCATAGCTTCCATCACTTACGAACTTTCCAGAATCCTCAATTCATTACTTTGTCAATCTCGATGATTGAACCTAACATTTATCTGATTTATTTTATTGTATTTGTTGTATTGTCCCGCTATTACATCGTGTTGTAGAATGGATAAAATGACAAGGATATCAAGAAAGCCCCGATTGAAGAGTAGTGCTAGGAGTCCTGCGAGGATATTTTGGTATATCAAATGACACTCATTATATAGGTGACAGGATTGCTGAAGGTTTGTTAAAGCCTGGAATATCAATTTTATGTCTAAACTATCTTCCGCTTGGAGGTATAATTTTAGATTTGGGTTTTCTGTAAATATCATCGAAGTAAAGAGCAGAGAATACATTCATCAGGCTCAGCTTTTTTTTCAAATAATTGAATTATAGACAAAATGTGCCTTTAAATTTAATTAGCACACTAAAATGTGCATCTTACCTGAGTATTTCAAAGAAACTTTAAACAATGTGATAGCAATACAAGACACCAATGCATCTCATTTCAAATCACACATAATTACTTAACGATTGGAAATTTCCATCACAACTTAATTAATTACATAGACCATTAGATACTACAGGATGCAAATCATACTATTACCCATTTCAAACTGCTTATACATCGCAAAATCGCAATTATTAAATTGACTTTCGAAAAAGTGAAGACTAACTGAAATTGTTGCCTGAATTAGAATGCTTGACCTAAATTATGATGCTCGAAATATGAGTTTTTCCATATTTCCTAGTCAAATTTGACTAGGAAAAGAGATTAATTTAGACATCATAATATACAATCACATATTTTCAAATTCCATCAATATTCAACGAGCATACCATATATCTGCTTCAGCAAACTTTAGCTTTCTTCTTGTCCACCTTAATCATCGGTGATGTCTTACCACTGAAAAGCAAGAAAATCTATGAAATTATAATTGATTATGAAATAATTCGATGAATTCAACTTAACAACTCAGTTCTACTAAAAAGGCTTATTTTCTGTCAGTGAATAGTAAGTAGTGTCGAACAACAATTGACTTCTATCAGTTCAGTAAAATTTTCGAAACCAACACTAAATCACGAATCAGAAAATAAGTGATCCACAAGTAAATATGACCATTTTTTGCATTACTAGATTAGATTATTTGACATTTTACCAGCCATTGTTTCCTCTTCACTATCTAGTAAATCTGCCACTAATATTTCGTATTCCGATTTACAGAAACGATTCCAATCGTTGAATTGTGGATCCACTCCCTGAACGAATCTCTTAAAGTTCTGAACAATATTTTGTGTACGGCCAAAGAACCATTGAAACGTGAAAGAATTTCAATATGAACAAGTGTCAATTTCAGTACGGTAATTCAAATAATCATAAAAAAACTGGATTTCGAAATCACAGCCTAGAATGTGGAAAGATGAAGAAATTTATCATACATTTGATTGAGGTCTAAACGCCATTATATAATTTTACTTATCGTCCTCAAAATGAAGTCATTACTAATTTGCAAAACATACGTTTCTATTATCAGGCAAGCAACTTTCTTGTGCAATATGCTTTATCCAGTTAATGAAAGTATTGAAGAAATATCGTGCCAGCGGAGGAGATCGTTTGAAATCGGATAATGTGAAATATGTTGATGAATGTGGCGATATCATATCTTTTAACTTAAAAATTTTCATACAAGTGAAATGTAATTGAAGGAAAGATTCAACTTGAAGAAATATAGTTAGTACTTATCCACGGATCATAGCTATTCTTGATGCAAGCACATCCTACGATGGAAGCCATTCACTGTAATGGAAATCATCGGCATGTTAGTCCCTCAAAAGCGATTCAGTCTGAGTAGACCGCATTTCTCATCAGTTGCTGCTAGTTTTTAAAAACAAAAAAATAAAATTTCACCATGTTTATCAAATTACTGAATGTTATTACGGCCATATCCATACGGATCACATTTGCCATTATTTCTTTGTAAAACCGTTCCATTTCGTCAAATGAAATACGACCGTCCCCATTTAAATCCATTATTCGAAACCAGTATTCGATGCTTAAATTGAAAAGAAATTGCCCATTTCGTTTTGAAATTTAGACTTCAAATACTCACTGGCTTAATCATTCAATCGTAATGTGAGGCAAACAGTGAGTAAGATCATCACGACTTTTGCAAAAGCCTGATAAAGTACTACCGTTATTTATTTATTCTTGTGAAGAGTGGATGACCCAAGTAACCGATGACCTACTCAACGGTTAAATTAAATGGGACAATTTGATCATTAAAACAAGCACTCTCCTTCCGTAGACTAACGTATGGCTACATTCGAAGCAAAAGATAAACTATCTCAACGGGATTTGAGGTCATTTGATAAGCTCAGATGGGCAATTTCTTACGATTCTGAAGTGCATAAATGCAGACACAAAAAAAACTATATTTACTGACCTTTTCGGGTGGCATTTGTCAACTTCTGCCAATAAGAAATTGATGAATGCAGTGTAATCTAAAGTTTGTTTCATTGAACTGTTCGGCAAAACAGCACCAGAAAAGACTCGTTGCACTACCAAATTTGTTAGTGCTAAAAACTGCCCAGTTTGGAATTAATGTAAAGAATATTTTATATAACTAGCCATTCAACTCCTAGAATCAGTTCGATGTATCAATGAATCAAAGATTAATAGCTAAAAGTAACATCTTACATGAGCTCCACATAGACAAACATAAACACCTTTACCAGTAGAAATTACTTCTCAAATCCTCAGCTTTTTTTCGGTCATAACAAAACTTACCACTATTGGAGTAAAGTGAAAGATCAGACGGTGTCAAATGATTCTTTTCATCTTTATCCAACATATAAAAGTTACAGTAAATGACGTAAAAATGTTCATAGCTAAAAAATTCACGTTCTTCATTGACCTGTGCGCTTTCTAACATCGTGATTGCCTGCAATGCCTTTTGGAAAACTTCATGGTGATCAAAATAAGATAGGTAAGAACATTTAGTTATACGAATTTTGTGAAATCAGAATGACCTTATTCGACCTGCATTAGCGCTTCATTTACATCAGCTGTAGCACCGATAGGATTGGCTATAAAATTTATTAGCACATAATACAGATAAGTAACTTACCTGTAATAAGTTTGATAACCTGAGTTCTACTATCGAAATATATTTTTTCCAAGAATGGCATGCATTCCAGAAAATGCGTGCTATAACCTGAAATATTCGAGATTTAGAATTAAACCAGCAAGTCTTATGAACCAAAAATTCTTCATAACTGTTTTTATATATGCTTGATGGAAGGCGACAGCTTCTTTTAAGAAGCTCAGTGAAGGTAATGTCTCAATTAAATCTTGAATAAGTGCTTTAAAATCATCTGCAGCAAGAAAATTTCGTCTTCCATTCGTCAAAATGTAAACAAAACGCGAAGCTTGATCGTGAGCATTTTCTTCAAATCTGAAAAAAAAATGAAAGATATGCTCAATTTAATAAATTTTAGTGAAATTCCAAATTTCTAAAGATGAAAACAAAGTTTTATTCAGCTTAAACGTGAAAGATTGGCTGTTTTAACGGATAATTCGAACTTGTGAAAGCATACTTTTTCCACCAACTTGCAAATTCATCGAAATTAATAAAACTTGAAGTTGGGGTAGAGATACAGTTGTAAAGTGGTTGTTTCCAAAGTGGACACAGTCCGCATGCTAAACAAACTTCCTTCATAAGCGATAAATCAATCTAAAGTAAGAAAGTAATGAGCAAATTTATACTATTTTGTCTCTAATCTCATTTTTGACAGATCATATTTCCAGTTCACACGTTGTATAAAAATTTCAATATTTATTTAGCAAACGCTTATTAACCTATTTTACTCCACACGTTTATTTCACACTTATTTACGTAATAATCTTGGCATCTTTTGAACACCTTTTGAATCACCTAGCACTTCTCTGAATTTCTCAACAAATTTATAGTGAATGAGATACCCGATCATTATATTTATGAAATAGTTCTTTCACAGCTTCTAGATTGTTGCAACTTTCTTTCCTACTAAGTGGGATGCCATAAGGAAAGTAAAAACTGAAAGATTTCAGTGTAAGAGGATTAAGCATGAACCAGATTTTTCAACATCTTTTAAAACTAGAAATTTAAATCGGATTTAAAAACTGATGTACGTGCCGTGGGATGTTAGATGATGTTGGATCAGCTTCTTCAAGGATGTCTACTTTATGAAGCGTTGAGGAGTCAAGATCGTTTGATGGAAGTGCTTCGAAAGAACTGAAATTTGAAGAGAAAAAACTTATATGAATTTCTAATTTTATGAGTTCCGGAATTATTCGGAATTATTTTTGATAAAACTTCTACCTTTCGTTCCGTTTTTCTTCAATTCTTTCAGGAATTAATATATCGCCGTTTCCCTGAAACATTCAGAGTTTTTCTAATTTCGTTATTTCACGATTGAACAAAATCTGCATGTTCCACCTTATTCTTATTCTACCGACAAAACAAAATTTTCCAAATTATTTTATTTGCCACATTAAATATAATGAATTCATCTGCTGATGTTTTCGCGACTTTTTTTCATAGTTATCTTCCATAGATTTAATTTTTTTTTGCACCAAATTTCCAAATTTGAAGTCCAATTTAACCATCTCGAAAGCTATCAAAAAGATCTGTGGAGAAAGCCTAATGAAAATTTCTACCCTGCATATTTACAATTTAGAAAATGAAATGTGATAATCCTACATAATTAGGACTTCTACCTATCTACAGCGCTTCAAAGTATTTATCTGCTTCCGTCCAAATTTATTACACCGGTTCAACTTGAAGCAAGATTTTTTTAAAATGAGTTGCGAAGGAAATTCTTGCAAGCTATCAGAGATACGTAATATTAAGATTTAATCTTGTATTTGCGGGTACTGTATGTTTCCTGGAATACCGAAATCAGCCCTAAGAAATATTGTGATGAATCAGGAGGAAATTAGGAGGGAACGGAAATGCTTCAAGTCAACATACTAATTATGGCTTATTGTGCTTTAAACCTATGAAAAATATTTCCTTTCCTGATCTTTGTATATATCTTTCAGGATATTGTAAGATCATTAATTTTTAGGGACTGAATCCTTGTTTGAATTACCCTTATATTTTAAACTATCAACTACTTAAGTTTCAGCTTTGCATAATAAATGCGTTTAAGACCTCAAAAGGTTTGACTGTACCGAAAGCGAGGATGATGTGCACCAAGAAATATCACTGTCATCCGGACTATCAAGAACTACGTCACTCGATGTAGCTTCAGGAGTAATATTCATTGGGTGTTTGTTATCTTGCAATACAGTACTATCCAATATTTGTGACCTTCCCAGCTTTGGCTTCAAATATTGTTTATTTATTGAAATATGATTAAGTTTGAAAGATTAGCAACCTGATGTGCAAGTAAATTAAATTTAAACACGCATATTTCAAATATATGAAAGGCGTAGAAGTTAGAAAAATTCAGTCACTTCAAAAACACTTCACTCAATTTGCCTATGGCAGACCCTTCAACAAGTTTTATACATTGCACTGATAGCACTGATAACGATACCGTATCCGTATTTTTTCCAACTAACGCTTCGTCATAATTATTCCCATCCGGCATTATAACATATGAATTCGTATTATAATTCGGATGAGATGGGCTGCTTGGTATTTGTCTGTTGCAATTCCAAGTATTCTCCTGATCTTGTTCAAATTTTTCAAACGATTTAAATCTATAAAAAAAGATACTGACAAAATGTACATTTCAACTTGGATGGCATTGCTTTAGAATCTTTTTGCATATCGCTCAGAAGTATGGAATGCTAAAAATATTCTGATTAATTCTCTTTATTAGGTGTCATACTATCGGAATAACTGAAACTCATTTCTGGACAGATGGCTATCATGAAAAGGAGAAATAATTGATATATCAAATAATCACTAAAAAGGAAGCTTACTTTTTTGGCGTTTCTAGAAGCCTTGTGAATATATCAGGATTCTAAAAAGGATTACAATCACATCCAAGTTTCAACATCATCTAACACTATCTCACTTCAAATATTCAGTGATTATACTAATGAATCCATGCTTAAACGGATGGGTTGAAATCATACCAGATGGAGTGGTGATATGCACGACGATTCACTTTTGTCATTCAAAACATCCGGAGACAATATATTTTCAAAGGTTTTGGAAGTGTGCTCCATTATTAATTTTTGTTGATTATTCCACATAACATTTTTTCCAGGATTTTTTCGACTTTTGAGCTGCAATTTAGTTTTTTTTTTTTAAAAT
>NW_018108285.1:132812-145613 GCF_000183805.2 Loa loa
AAAAAATTTCAGGGAAGTTTCACCTCTTGAGGAATAGATTTTCATTTGCACTGTAGCTCACGTTATTCTTGATGAATTACTAATTTTTTTAAATCATTTGTCCGTAGAGTGGTTACTGATTGTTTTAAAGCGTTATTATTTCGTGCAATATTTAATACATATAGGAACACTCATTCCACCACATATTATTGTTGAAATTGAATTAAGGTCCGCATTTTAATCTTATTTGAATCCTAGCAGGACCTAAATTTTTTTATTCAATTTCGAAAAAAATTATTTTGTAGTGGAAACAATTCCCAAATCATGAATATATCTACAAATTATCAAAGTAGTAATACCACTATCGACGGTAGAACATTTAAATGTTCACTAATTTCCATTTCGGTTTCGTTGTTAATAACATCCATTTCAGGCTCATCGGAACTTGCACTGAAATGTGACAAGAAAGCATAAAAAAAAAAGTGCCTCAAATTTCAAATTAAACCTTTCAAAACTAGGCAAAAATAGCAACTGTACAAGAAACTGATTACTTGTAGTGTTTACCGCAATTTTGTGATATTAGTTCATAATGTGATACTGTAGGATTTTAGTTGTTAAAACTAGTGGCGATGAAATGAAAAATGTAGACAAACCATTGAGGATAGCAATTCTTCCGAGATCTGTACACAGTGGAAAAGGCTGAATGTTGTGGAGATATCGCTGCACTCTGAATATTAAGTTCATAGGTAAATTTATTTCCACATTGAAAACAAAAACTAAAATAAATTGTGATGAATTTAGTAGTTTCCTCTTTGGCAAAGAAAACAAGATGAGGATCAGCCATTATTCCAAACAGTTCCCATGGACATTCGTTCTGAAAACCTCAAATTTAAATTATACTTCTCTGAGATTAAATTTTTCAGCAACTACAATATTTGGTGGTTAAGCAACGTAAAAGGTGAACACTTACGATCACGTTGGCGAGATTACGTTTTGAATTTCGTACAGGAATATATGACGGTGAAAGTGGTGATAGCAACGGTGTTGAGTCGTTTTGTTGAGTAGCAGCTACTCTACGGATACGGTTTCTATCATCAGTTTTCTCTGATGGCTCACCTGTATTCATTACCTTCATCATAAAATTGTCATTATTATTACCATCATCATTTGTATCTTTCGTAACATTTTGATATGATTTTGACTCTTCTGGCTCCTGTAAAAGCATGCACAATCAAACAATGTACATTTGGTACAATAATATCCCCTCAGATTTTCCTCTCTTACGACGATGATTCACTTCGAGCATGTTCAACTGATTATTTTCTCAATTCAAATATGTTAAAAGAAGAGTGAAGAAATAAAGATGGTAGTCAAGTGTAACACGGAGATGATATAGGTTGAAAAGGGATGAGAGCAAAGGTGAAATAAAAAAACCTACTGATGTAGAAATATCAGGCGCAAACTGTTTTTCATAAGAAATCGCTAATGTTCCATCTGTCATCTAAAAGATTTCATATGTCACTGTTATCTGAAGTTTGGTCATCTTATTGCTATCTACATTGAACAAGAATGTTCACTGCATGTCAAAAATCATCCGAACATTGTCAAGAACTTTCGACATATTTCCATTTTGATATCCTTCAGCAATGCTCCGGAAGATTTTGAAAGCACGTCATATTTTTAAGGACAAATCTTAACTTCAACATGGCAATTTTTTAATAACGTCACCAATTGATAGACTGAACGAATTGTTTACCGTCAGTGTTTCAAATGCGATCCGCATAGCTTATTCTAGTCTGTAAGTACCTCTCTGTAAGCACAAAAGTCTGTAAGCACAAAAGTATCTTTCTAAATTGAATTAACAAATTAATATTTTAGCTGAAGCAATATGGGCAGCGAAACAAATGAACCTTATTAGAGTTACTTCATTTTGGAAATGGTTAAGAGCAAAATAAATTTTTTTGGTGTCAATTTTTATGTCCTAAATTTAAAACAGCTACTTAGCCTAATTCAAAGTCATCAAGCATACAACCACTATTTTTCAATCAAATAACACAATTTTAAAATAATTTTCAAAAAGAAATATCCCAAAAAAATATCGTGAAAGATGCTGTGAGATGAATAGACGAAGGATCTGGACGTACAACACGGTTTCTGATAACTAAGCTAAGATTACTTCTCAGGTGGAAATCGATTAACTGAACAACTTAGATCAGTACTTTTCCAATAGAGCAGATGGTCAAAAACTTACTTAGGTGTCGCTTTCCAGAAAATTCTCCATGTTTCACTTTGCACCTTCATTCATATATTTTTCATGCACCTTTTTAGAGCGAAAATTAGTTTTTGTGATTTCACTTTGATTCTAATGTTACATTCTTGGTCGTTTTCAAAGGTACCAACAGTTACTTCTGCAAAATGCTCAATTTATATAAATATTTTTTGTTTTTGCATTTTCAAATACACTGGAGGGTTATTTTTTGTAAATGAAGCGAAAGACTTCGTAATAGATTAACTTTCTTCTGGTCAATAAAACAGATTCAACTAATGCAATGAACAGTTCGGTTATTGCTTGCATATTATCCGGAAATTATTTCGAACACATCATGTTATTCAGTGGATAAATATAGCCGCTCTCAGACGGTGCATCTGTCATTTGTAGATATTGAAGCTAAGGATTCTCAATAATACAATTGTTGGGATCTCTATTCCGTTATCTTGTGCAAACCTAGAAATAACTCGATACTAGGCTGAGTGACTAATACGAACACTAGTTCGTAGGATTTATAGAAATTATACCACCATACAACTACAACTGGCAATAATGTCTACACTGTCAAAATGATCGTGCTGGGAAAATCAGATCAAATAAAGCTTAGATTCACTTCGACTTAGCTGGTGCTGGTGAAATCGCATTGCCGCACCTTACATAGGATTAATTCATTTCGCACCACTTACTGTCTCTATCTTCCTTCCTTAACTTTGACGTTAGATCAAGTGCAGAGAAAATATTTTATTTGACATTCAAAGATGCAGAACTATTTTGCACAGCATTTATAGCTTATAGTTATACATCACTACTCACAGATAAGATTATAATTCAGTGAGCAATTTTCATAGTTTGCACAACACGACAAAGTAAAAGTTTTCAACATGATAGTGAGAATTACAAGAAAATGTTATTTTAATGAATATAATGGACAGTGATAAAGATATCTATGAGATTTCCGTGAAAGTAGCAGAATCAAAAATTTCAACAATGTCCATAGCTAGCTGTGTAAGTTCGCTGCATTCATGTAAGTTTGTAAGAATAGCAACGCAAATTCCATCAGTGCCAGTGAAATTATGGTCTGGTCTGATAAGGAGGACAGATGACGCACCCACAGCAGCACCAGTATGTAAAAAAACGCCTTTTCGTGGCCAAGTATCACTTAAACCTCCATATTTTTGATCCTCTCCATCGATTTTATACCAGCCAAGAGCGTACACATCTCCTCGATGATTCGAAATTTCACCTTTCCAAAATATTTTCATGGTTTCGGCGTCGAGCAATGGCTTTTTTCCATTGTTTTCCATTGATGATTGTTGTGCTGCATGATAACTAAAAATGGTATACCAAATTTTTCCCAAAGTCCATAAATTTTTGAATTTTGGGAAAAAATTTGATATGCCATTTTTGATATTCCGAATTTTCAATTTATATGAGGATTACAAATCTACCGATAGTAAACTCGAATTTACCTATAAAGCATTGCATTAGCGAAAATAAGTAAATCAGTGACAGTGGATAATAGTCCACCACCAGCCCATTTGCTTGAATTGTCTACTTCCGGAACATTCTTTAATTTATGATCCGGATCACGATAATAATACCTGAAACAAACGATCTGCAAGAGCACTTTCTAATTGAGACTTCTACAAAACTGCGTTTCACAACGAATTTCCAGCACTCAGTAAAATCCATCGTTACGTAGAAACTTAGGTAGGAAAGGTACTAGAAACCAGAAATAACCTCACATAGGCTTTCTCTTGAAAAAGGATTTTCAGCCATCATACCATTCTGAGACAACTTATCTGCCAGTTATTCTTCAATGCTATTTCTATATGTTTGGAAGTGTTAAATATTTATTTCTTAGCTTAAATGATTTATTTGTTTATGCACCAAAGAAAATGCAATACAAGGAGATAATTAAAAAAGACTGATAAGACGCACGAAATACCTGGCTCGATTAATGATGAGGGGAAAATTACGGTCGAGATATGAGTGATTCATTCCTAATTCCCGGAATAAATTTGTTATTTGATCTACATAGGTCTCGTTCGCTGCTTTCTCTAATGCTGCACTTAGCAAGGTAAATCCATAGGTTGTGTACCGGAATTTACTTCCCGGTTCTGCTACTAATTCATCATGTTTGAATATTTCCAATGCATCTTTCACATACTCGTAATGAATATTGGAAAAAAACTCAGAGTCATCCTTGAGCTCGACACTGCGATATCGCGCTAAATCGCTTTTACTGTCCTGGAAGATTACATTGTTTAAAAAGTTCCCCTATTTACATGAAAGCGTCAAATAAAGAACATTATATCCTATTCTGACATCGAAACGGGAAGAATGATTCGAAAAACAATGGCACGATGGCTAGCTTCGAACCTATTTCGGAAGGGGCACAATACTGATATCGACGTACAAGTAAGTTAAAAAGAACAGAGGACATTTGGACTGTTTCGGTAAATAGCCATATTCATCTCATGATGTCAGCCAAGCAAAGCCATTTCGTTTGATCTATCCGCTGTCCAGAAAAGCACGGGTAGTTCAATGCAAGGATTTCCGAAATAGAAAATTCTTGATTTTACAAATCAACCAATTCAAAATTATGATTTTACAAATCATGCGACGAAAAAAAGGTCATTTGATGATGTTTAAGAAAAAGAACGCACGCATACCTTATATTTAATCTTTATTCTATGCAATAAATCCTTCACATTACCATCAATTCCTGTTTCAGCCGCTTTCTTTAATTCTCTTACAAAATCTTCCACGGTCGGCTCAACCGGCTGTAACACAAACGATAAAACTGGAAATAAAATCAGAAACAAATCGCCATGAGCCAAAAGAGTTTGCACACCGTGGCCAGAACGTCCATATTCGGCCGTGTGATCAATGAAATTCGAAGGAGGTCTCGTAGTCTTTGTGTTTAATGAGTCTTGGTCTACGTTATGGGGAATTAGCAGGTAAAGATGAGGCGGAGTTGGGAGTGTCGGATGGATGAAGTTTCTAAAGTTTCGAAGAGTTGAGCGTGTCGGATGCATGAAGTTCCTAAAAGTTTCGGATAAACTGGTTTTAGACGATACATGGCTTTATCATCGACGAAGTTGCCCTCATTTCTATCTTCGACCGTCAGCACAGGAGTTATAAATGCACTTTACCACAAAAAAGTTCTTGATCACTATGAACATCCACGAAATGTTGGAACACTCGATAAGGATGATCCGAATGTTGGCACGGGCATTGTTGGATCACCGGCCTGTGGTGATGTTATGAAGCTTCAAATTAAGGTAAATCCTTTTACAGGATGTATATCATGAACTGCTTCATAAATTTGCAACAATAAATAGAATAAGAGCTGTAAGCCCATTGACTGGTGAATTTTTGAAGGCAGTCAGTCTCACTGCCTACTTCATTACATAACATAATGGTGTTTGTTTGAAGACATACCTTTTGGATTGAGACTGGTAATAGGCACTTAGCAGAACCTGTATGCAGTCACGGAAATTAGGAATTCACAGCAGTGCTTATCAATGTGAAGTCAGGTCGATGAAAGTGGCAAAATAATTGATGCAAAATTTAAAACATTTGGTTGTGGCTCAGCAATTGCATCAAGTAGTTTGGCATCCGAATGGGTCAAAGGCAAGACAACAGAATATGCTTCGAAAATCAAGAATGACGACATTGCAAAAGAGCTTTGCCTGCCTCCAGTCAAACTTCATTGCTCCAGTAAGTTATGGATTGTGGCATTTACTCCTTAATGTTCTTACGTTGCCTCTCCACATTTGACCATATTAAACTAGTGTATTTTCTGCAGTGCTAGCTCAAGATGCAATCCAGGCAGCTCTAAAAGACTACCAGAAAAAACAGAAGAAATCGAATGGCTGATCGATATTGGGCAATTATTATATACATGTAGAGTAAATTCGTTTTTTTGCTTGGATATTATCGATATAAGATATCAGTGTCCTAGCTTACCTGATAGTAATAGATATTTCCTTGTAATACGTATGTTTTGTTCATTTAGTTTGTAAAATAAAATTCGGAAGACCTTAGGCATGTCCCACGGCATATTCCTCTATCAACAGTTCACTCAAAGGAGACTGGCCACATTTTATGCGGACTCTAATTTATTTGCATTCATAAAAACAAATCGTAGTACCTCAAAGTTTCCGTCTTGTTGCTTAAAATATATATGTTTGTATATATGTATGTATATATATAGTACCCAACAGCAGAGCTATTCAACTAAATGAAAAAAAAGGAATCTGCCTCTGAATTTACAATAATCCTTAAAGGCAGTCCAGATGACTGGTCACACTTGAAGATTTGTAACCAAATGCATCAAGTCCTTATAAATCTGTTTCCCGAATTTACATCATGTGCTTAGTGTTTCAGTTCATTTAGCTAAGTATGCTCAACGGATTCGAGATCAATATTTTGGCAGAGTGAGAGAGGCGATTATAACATGAAAAGGTAACCATTTTGTAATGTCTGATACCGCTTGTATGACTCAAAAGTTGACGGATTGTTATAGTAACGTCTTTCTCGTTATATTTCTTCCTTGGGAAATCCGGTACATAATCCTGCAATTCATTCTCTATGTCTCACATATAATTTTTGATAATAAAGCTCCGACTATGTTTCAATAATCAGTATTGATGATTTCTTCCACTGGCAGTTTATAAATCTTCTGTTAATCACTTACACAAAAAAACTTATCCCCATAATAAAATGTCGAAACCTGAACGGACGCATCCAAATCAAGCTTTCCGCTCTGGACCAAACGTGCGGCTAGAGCAGCTGTTACTGGTTTACTTATACTGGCAATTCTCATCACTGTATTGCTTTTGCACGGTACTAGCTGCTCCACATCTGCGTAACCAAATCCTTGTTTCCAGACACATTGACCGTTACGTGAAACACCTACAGACAGCCCTGGGACTCCATTTTTCACCTGCACCATAATTAATTTTAAATACCAGATGTGACCAGTTGGATTTATCATTTCATGTAGTTCACTAACGAAGAGGACTGATTAAGAGTATCGGTTCTCATAGATCTAACTACCTTCTGCGGAAATACATAGCTACGAAGGTGAACGGGTTAGACTTTTGCTCTCAATAGCGAATATTTTTGTAAATATTCAGATTATTTATAATTTTGATTTCATTTCACAAGGGTCAAGGAAAGGGAGAGAAGTCATGTCCGATACTACTCTTTCCCACGTCACGGATCAAATTCTGTTTCAAAATTGTTGTGGAATCGGGCAACTTACAAAAGGCATAAGTGTTATCAACATGTCCTCTACAAAATAAGTTCCATATAAGATGTTTTTCATATAGGGGAACTCGAGTTATAAGGATGTTTCCATCCAGAAATTGTAAATATAGCGATATCATGAAGCAGAACAGTTTCCAATCAAAATCACTAAAATTAGTGAACAATTTTTTGGACAAAAAGGAGAAATTTCCGCAAATTTTTGTTCGGACTGTTCAGTGCTAACTTTTAATTATTTCCACAATTATTTCTACTAGTGTCAAGGAGAAGTACCATGAACTGCTTCACAATAGTAGCAGCTTTCTCTTTTTGTTCAAAATACCCTGGAGTACAGCAAGACTGACGATCGCTACTAAGCCCTAATCCAACGCCCGTGATCGATAACGGAAGAGCCAAGAAATGATACCAGCGCATTCTCCAGTTGCCCCTGAAAAGCCTGAAAAAGAAAGACCCACTCCCTTAATTTACAATCGAAGAACGAAATACAAGTACTAATGTCTAGCAACACAAATACAGGCATGCGGAAAAATGCGGCTACAGCAATCCTGCAATTAGTGGTCGGACTGGATCTTCCGGTCTCTGTAAGTAATAGATTTAATTAACAGGTAAGTTTGCTATATCATCCCTGCTCTATCAGTGACTATTCCCGCAACTTCAGGGACTTCTGGTACATTAACCGTTGTGTTTGGAAGAGAAAATCATGCGTGTGGGTGAGTGTATGCTTGTGGGACGTCGATTATGAAATGATGGTGCACAGGGAAAACTGTCTGAACTTATATGTATGCTTCAGAATAGAGTATCACTGTTGTCAGGAAATGGGATTTGGATATTGTAGGGGCTCCCCGCTAATCTTATCAATTCTTCCGGTTTATTGGAGATATACTTCGCCTTTTTTTTCGAATAGAAATTTTTCAAATACTGACTGAAACAAATTTTCAGGGAACAATTTCACACGCTCCAGTAATAACATGCCATGAAGGTTGTATGCACGTGTGTGTTTACCTTATTTGTGAAATAAACTCGGCATGACACCTCTTTAGTATCCCTTGCATGTTTTTGGTAGTGAAAATATGGAGTTCCATGCCTTATCAAAATTTTATCTAAAGAACATATTGGATGAGGGATGGTGTAATTTGAGTTTAATAATATGGTGTAACAGAATTTCCGGGAATTGGAAAGACGATCACTAAACAAATTGAAATTTGGAAATCGGAAATTGTGTGAGACAAGTATGGATTATGAGGGATACGAGTAGCGAGGTTCAAATTACTGCAGACTGTTTGTTTCATATGTAGGACTAAGAGAACTAAAGTTTTGCCGTCAAATCAGATTTATCTGTTGCAATATGAAGAGGTACTACTTGACCTTGATTTGTGCTTTTTTTCTCAAAAATAGTCGTGTTTTTCATATTTTTTTTGGACCAGTTTTAATAATTCAAGATCGATTTGCCCTTTCATCTCACAGTATACTAAGCTATATTATCTTCCAGAATATGGTTTCAAAACGCCTTTTCCTGTGGTTATGGTTTCTTGGGGACCTGTCATTTTTAGTCATGTCTTTCACAAAAACATAAATGCAAAAAATATCTTATTGTTATTAATTCGAAAGTCATCTTTGGCATCAAAGTTTAGAGATAGCTTCTTTTTAAAACGTACAAATATTTGAAGAAGATCAAAATTATCTGAATTGTTCGGTCGAATAATGCAACATATCTTCTAGTGTTAGTACCATTTATGTGGTTAGATTCACAGGGGAGGCTCACGGTGTGAGCCGCCTAGTCAGTTTGTTTTATTTGTTCACTGACTATTTTCTCAATGATTTGAGGGACAAATGTCCTACCAATGACAAGTTGTTGCTTGCTGCAATACATATTTAAAGCTACATAAACTGAAAAAAGAAAAGTATCGAGATATATTTGGAAAGATCGTTCTTCTTGTTTATCGTAGTCATTTGTTTTTTCAGCCGTCGTTGAATTTTGCGAAGCGATTAGGGGCGTCATTTATTGTCACTATAACTGTTCTCACTTCAAAAAGAGTCAAGACAAGACCGACGGATAGTTTTAATACGGATAGTTTTAATGAATTTACATACTTATAATTCCAAACATAAGGCCATTATGTTAGTAACTTTAATCTTTGGTCATAAATCCGATTCATTTGAAAGTCAACATCGCAAGCTTTATTTCGTATTTCATTTTCATATTATTATTATTTTTTTTCATTTCATATTGCAATGTTTGAACATTGGAAAGTATCCGCTATAAGTGAATCGGTATGCAATCACTGCGAGATGAAGTACATAGCCGAATGGTCGTACACTCTTGGTGACTGAACCGCAAAATTTAATCTGATGAACACAGGAAATATTTGAAAAGAGAGAAGGAATTGCATTTAGAGCCAATTGTTGTCAAGGATTTAGTGGTAGCTGATAACACGAATAATCTGTCCATTATCACTTTATGTCAACACTGATGTCTTTGTTCAGCAGAAGTGCATCGAGGTTTTATCTCACTATTTACTTAAATTAGTTAGATAATAAATATCATTTGTCTTACTTTCTGTCTTGCTTTGAGCTGTTAAAGAAGCTCTATTATGATCTCGTATTAGCCTTATCCCATGTTCCTGATCGCTTATGTTATCAGTCTTCCCCATAAAATTATTCCAACCAATCTTGCCTATAGCACAGGATCATTTGCCGACTTTAAAAATGGTTCGGAGATTTCTAATTTTATTACTGATTTGGCGCAGCACAACAGACAGCTGAGAAGTGCGTGGATTCTCAAATAACTTTGAAAGTAGAAACGAAGAAAAATCTGAAATATGCAAAATGTTTTTAGAAACTTCAACATTTGAATTCACATAGCAGGTTGGGCAAAAAGAAAAAGCAATATGAGGTAAATTTATTCCAGAAAAGAACTTGATCTATTCGGAAAAATTTTGAAATTGTCACCAAAACTCACGCACTGCTGAAACGCGCATTGCTGATAGCTGAGCTTGTGCTTGAATGAAACAGCTGCACTCAGCAGATCACAAATATGCATAAATACGTTTATCGTTGTGCCAGAACTCCGTCAAAATTTCGTTTGGCTATCTGAAAATTGACAGGTTCCGAATGTGAAAGATCCCAAAGCAAGGATTGACTACTCTTCTAACTGCTAACGAAATCGACACTTCGTTCAACTATCGTTATGCAATCAAACTCAACAATCCCGGAGCATTATAACTGGTTGCCACATAGACCACACACGATGCTTAGGATGGGTGTGGTGGGGTCACCACATTGTCGTTTTACGGCACCCTCTATCATTTAACATCATTATGACGTCACTCGTTAAATTGATTTTTTCTTCTTAAACTTGGCGCCCTTAGGATGTTTCAAACTGAAAATTGTAACTGTTGCATTCAAATACCAATTAAAGTTTTAAGAAAGTCGAAACATGACTCATTTCAGCCTTCAAAACACACAAAGACAATCCATGCTATCGAGAACAGAATCTCTTTTATAATTAGTAAGCATACTGTACTGATAAGAGAGTATGGAAACTTATTTTATGATTAAAATGAGATCCCTATCACTTAGCACTTCAAACCTGGAACAAAAACCTGTTCCATAAGAAGGATTTCCCATTGTCGCTGAAATCGCTTGACGAAGCAATGAATCACTGATTCCTTTGCTGTAAATATGGTATCGTTGGGTATAATATGTTGTCTGTGCAATGTAAAATGTAAGCTAAAATTGTGCGTCTATTATGTTCATATGCTCTAGCAAAGAGCTTCATTCCACATGAGCTAACAAAGGCGTTAAATCTTGTAATCTCAGACTTGTACCACGATCCTCTCTCCTCGAGGAAGCAGAAGGTCATGAGCACCAAAAGTATTTTAAACATGTATTTCAACTAAGTCGGTTGGATAGACGATATCGAACATCATTGTGTCTCCTTCCTATATTCTTATTGTCATCAATTTGTCTTGTCGAAACAAATATGCCGTAATAAAAGTCTAATTACCCGAGTTTGAGGTATTGCCAACCAAAGAGGTAGCAACAACTCTCAATCTTTGTCAGTGTTGAAGGAAATCGTTGACACCCACTCTGTAGGAAATTGAGGAACACAAAGAAGGAATAGTCTTTGAATCCGAATTTCAGTGAATATAAAGATGCTTGCAAATTATATTTGTTGACCAAAAATGTCTAGGCTTCAACTAATCACATGATACGTAAATATAAGAAAAAGTAATAACGCGCGATGATGACCACTAAAACGAGGAAAAAATGAAATGAAATAGGTTTGTTATGAATTTTGTGAAGGAAAGGTATCGTGTAGCTTTTAACATAAATGCTTTCAAGAAACAGTTATCACTCTTACAAGGAGTCAGTACAACTTGCGTAAGATCTATCGTAGTCTCTTTTTTAAAAGCAATTTTTAGATTTAAGAAATATTGAAACTTCCAGCCGAACTTTTCAACAGATTTCACTGCCGGAAACAATGGGAAACATGTTTTTGATACCGGATCTTTCGCAATTAGAGTCAAATGATACTAGCTACCGTTTCTGACGTTTCGGCACCTTTTTATAAATCCTCTAGCATACTGTATATTTCTACGCGCATTTCATAGATTCATTCGTCTCTGTTACATGAAAGAATTCATTTTCGCTAACCAATTTAATATATTATTATATATATATATTAAATTTTTTTTTTGTTCGTGAATACTGTGATATTATACCAACTTGCGAAAGTTGTAAGAGGGTCTTATGAAGAGGCGATAATTATCGTGTTGACATATCTGCATTGCAAGAATAATTCATTGCCGAGTAAACTAATAAAATACAATAATTGGAGTTTATTTTTGGTTTTAAAATGAACGACAGAACGACAGAAAATGAACGAATGAAAGTACAAGAATTTTGTTCACACCAACAAGAGTAATAAGTGGTACGGTTTCCTTACAAAAAAGACAGAAAAAAGTATTTCAACGAACAATTATTCTGCAATGGAAAACAGTTCATCCTTCATCCTTCCTGCTACTTCCCCTGCCAATCCCTCATGTATCAATTTCAGCGAAAAAAAATCAAACCAAATGTTCCAAATGTTATTTGAATAGAAGCACTCTGATGATACTTCAATTTCGTATAAAATATTTTAGTGGGTAAAAAATTAAGAGGTGTGGAAGAAAAGAGGAACATCCTTTCTCCTCTTTTTTCACTTTATTTTATGCAAAAATTATTTTGTTTGTACTAATGCTTTCATTGTTATAATTTTTTTTACTACTAAATTT
>NW_018108285.1:145973-151435 GCF_000183805.2 Loa loa
TTTTTGGTTTTAAAATGAACGACAGAACGACAGAAAATGAACGAATGAAAGTACAAGAATTTTGTTCACACCAACAAGAGTAATAAGTGGTACGGTTTCCTTACAAAAAAGACAGAAAAAAGTATTTCAACGAACAATTATTCTGCAATGGAAAACAGTTCATCCTTCATCCTTCCTGCTACTTCCCCTGCCAATCCCTCATGTATCAATTTCAGCGAAAAAAAATCAAACCAAATGTTCCAAATGTTATTTGAATAGAAGCACTCTGATGATACTTCAATTTCGTATAAATATTTTAGTGGGTAAAAATTAAGAGGTGTGGAAGAAAAGAGGAACATCCTTTCTCCTCTTTTTTCACTTTTATTTTATGCAAAAATTATTTTTGTTTGTACTAATGCTTTCATTGTTATAATTTTTTTTTACACTAAATTTCCAAAGTTGCAAGGAAGGCTCAAATGAATAATTGGTCGGAAGCGAGGAGCATTTCTCCTTGTCTCATTTGATTGAATTACAAATTCAAAATTTTGCTGCTTTTGTGCTAAATAAATCCATTCACCTGTATGATATCCTCGCACATCGATTCGTCCATAGAAAGCCGTTAGTTTCATTTGTATTAATTCATTTGATACACTACCAAAGGATCAACGAAGTATTCCTATCCTTATCACCGCTTTTTAACGTGCCCTGGAATTGGGTAACTATTTGGTTTAATTAAAAATTAGAACCACACTACGCTGTCAGAAGAGCTTAAGACCTTGGAAAACAATTCGTTTTCATTTACTGTGGGCAAGAAACATGAAAAAATTTTAAACTTTATCAATTGGTTGAAAATCAGAATGCACTATTGTGATATTATTACTTTCAGTTTATCACTACTTTCTTGATAATTTAAAAAGAAAAAAAAAACGTATCCAGCTATACTTCATTGTTCTATCCACTAATCCTGCCATAATTTGACGAAATAATTGTCGCCTCGGGTTAGTAATTTTAAAATTTAGAAAGATTCAACGATGAAATGATACTGACGCCGAACATCGATACGTTTCAAGATATATCTCACAGTGACCTTATACTGCTGCTTTTTGTTCTTTTGTTTCTACTTCATGCTACCATTAATCACATTAATGGTGGTGAAGAGTAATTCATTCACTGAAAATTGGATAAATCGCCCTTCAATAAACAAAAAGGTATCAAGTGATGTTATTGAATTTACTGCATCAGTTTTGTGTCAATTTTTTGAAATTGAATCAGCAAGCATTTATTAAACACATTTAGTTTAATAGTATTAAACTAAGAAAGACTTTTTTTGCAGATATATAGGAATGGTAATAATAATGAAAATGATGTTTTAGTTAATACATATCAATACAGCTGGGACAATTTTATTGTAAAAGTTTTGTGTTGTACTGTGACCAAAAATCCAACCATTATAATCGTTATTCATTCTGCCACCAGTTACTTCAAACAACGTGTATACTTACGATCGACGTTTTTACAAACTGTTTGGATTTCCATCCAACAATTTCAAGTGAAATTCAGTGCAGCTATCAAAAGCCACTCATTGGGCTTTAATTACGTTTCACGTTTTGATAATTGCAATATTTCAATTAAAACGAAAGATACACTCTTCCCAACAAATGACATCCGATAACAGGAGCGGCTCTTTATCCCCCTAATCCATAACATCTAAAGCTCACAATTTGAAATATTTGAGCAAGTTTTTATAAATTATTTGCTGTTGTAAGAAGTGATTTGATTTATATACACAAGCAATTTGTAAATTTAATGTTGAAAAAAACTAAATAAATTATTTGTAGTATAGCATTACGACACTATTTGCAGTAGGTATACATACCGGAGGATAGTAAAATGCAGAAACAGTTACTTGAAGGATGAAAGAAAGAGCACGATCTTATTCAACAAAACTTCCGTGATAGCTATAGAAATTTAACATGAAAGGTTGAATATAAACGTTCTGTGGTGAACAACAAAATGAGATGACGTTGACGATTTAGAAATGTATTTACAAGTAACACCGAGAACGGTTTGGTACACTGCTCTTGAATCGAGTTCTTAAAAAAAGAAAAACAATTTACTAATACCCGATTCTCTTGATATTTCTTTTTTAATCACTGATATTAGAACTTTGTAGTCATGATTGATTTATCAGGAAAGGCATGAGGAGACCTGCAAGACATAGACGATCATTAAGATGTTGATATGGCTTTGCTTCATCGATGAATATTGTCCGAATGTGCAGTACATCATGAAAGTTGATGATGACGCTGTAGGCAATATATTACAAATGCTTAATTTCCTGAACGAGCATGTTAGAGCAGTATACTTACTGGAATCACAAAAGCAAATCTTCTGTCGTGTCATTTATGAGCGACCAGTATCACAAGATAAGAAGTGGTGTGTCATATTTACATAAGCATACCGTTTTCTTCTTCCATGCTTTTCTATTGGCATATAATTGGTTCATGCAAATTTTCATGCAGGTTTCCGGAAATCCGGTAAGAATAACTGTTATTTTTTTGAAGGTATGTAGCAAAGGGTCAATTACCACCTAAATATTATTCGAACTATTGCGTAGGTATGGCAATTATATTCACCGGTGATTTACCAAGCGTATTGTTATGAGCGGCTGCAAAAGAGAAATATGTCTGGGTTCGTTTTTTCCAATCAAGAATAGTAACATGGTGTTGAACTCAAAGGTTAGAAGTCACCGATTGAATTTTCCGACTACTGTAAAGCTTCTGTAAGGCTATTGAAATATGTTAAAGCTGAAGCGCAATTATTTATCACTAAAGCACAAGTGAAATGACTTATGTAAACGAGACAGGATAGGGGATTTTGCTAATTCATCACCGATTTCAAGCAAAAAAAGGTTTTGGATCAAACAAATGTATGATTTAGTTGTAGATCGATGATTACTTCATAACTGGAATTTTGGCCAGGAAAGTTAAAGCTCACTTAGTGGATTTAAAACAAAAAATATTGATTTATGTATGGAAAGAGGTGAGGAAGCGCTTGTGAATGGTGATGTATTCTTTCCTTTTTTTTTTGTTACATGGCTTGCAGTTGTCGCGACAAATTGAGCATAATTATTCCAGATTTTCGAATAGTTCTACCCTGTTGTTGGTTCTTTTTTCGTTGAATTGTTTCTAGATAATTCAGATATTTGCATATTTTATTCAAAATCATGTGTATGTACTTTTTTGTCACTCAGAAATTGATTTAGTCACAAAACGCCTCTTTCATGAAAGAATGTTTTTGCCCGAATAATTCTTGGGTTATATATTGAAAAAAAGTGATTGATGAGTGAGCAGTCGGTTGCAGGTTCTGGAATCCGAAACGATTTCAGTAGCTGGCTCTTCTGTTAGCTCTTTATAATGGAGATTAATGGAGAGAGGAATTGGGGGAGAAATTTTACGACAGTTTTACTGGAACGGATGCTTAAAGGTATCAATTTTGAAAGAGTGCGGTGTTATCAGCATTTTACTTTTCCTCCAGTAAGTTTATCAGTAAACAGCAACGAAAATTACTTTCACCTACACTGAGAGAAAATTAATATATCCTCACCCGCGAAAGATCGTCGATAAAGAAAAAAGGAAAGAATGACTAAGAACTGAGAAGAGAATAACTCATCGGTTTTAACCTTCATGGTAATTAAATTGGTTCACAAACACATTAGTTTATAAGAATTAGTTGATTAAAACAAGACAGACAATCATATCTTGATAAAAACAAGACACACAATCATTTAGCTATTTATGCAGTGGACGACAATCTGACGTAGTAGTAGTTAGTAATGGCGTACAAATAGCCATTTTAAATGATCGCATATGGAATGAATTGTATTGATCGTTTCTACTCACCAACACCATAGAAGAGATATTGGAGTATTGAAAATATCTTAAAAGTTTAAATTTAGTTTTTTCCACTTCAATTTGAAAAAGAAATCTTATGCAAAAAAATTAAATTGCTATTTTTACAGTTAGATTGCACTAAAATATTTTGAATACAACAACGCCCACTGATAATTAAATGATCTGTTGATTCTGGATTGTGATATGTTGCTTAAAGTTGTCAATTACCGAAATGTTTCGATACATGTGCAAAGATTCAATTATTTCTTACCTTACCCTGCCAATTTAATCTTATTTTCATCCCATCGACATCTTCAATAAAGTGCTCAACCAACAGAAAAACTGATCACTATATTGACCACTGCTTGAAATTTCAATTGTAGAATTGCAAGAAAAAAACTTATCCGAAGTAAGGCTGCTGGAAAACTTTGGGTAGCTCCAAGTCGAAAACTTTATTACGGGAGAGATAACGCTCATTAGTGAGCATTAGTTTCGGCTAAGTTTATCAACGGACGGAACTTCCTATAATCTCTGTTTTTATAACTGTAAGGCTTCAAGTAGGCCTCGATTTCCATTATCTCTTATTACAATCGAGGCTTCACGATGAGGGTTTGCCAAGTCTGCAAAACTTATGCATTAAACTTTTTCTTTTCCGTGGTTCATAAGCTATCACTCCGGAAAATACATTGGAGAACTACTCCGAAACAGTTTTAAGAGATTACATAAAGCGGTACTACCAGCTGCTTACCATATGCAAGTGGTATGGCAACGATGTATAGCAGAAGTTGTTGGATAGTGAGGTGGCACGGCGTGAGAAGGTGGGAGGTGGAGTGTGACCTGAGCTGATCAACAATTTGCGCTGCTACTACCACACAGTTATTGCACTCCTTGCAGATCCTTGCGTTCTCCTTGCCTTGTCTATAATGCATCACACTATCTATTTATTTATACTATCACAACTTCTTATAGATCTTGTTATATGTACTTCCGAAGAACCTGAGGTAATTCTATTTCAAGAAGATTCATTTCCTTTCTTCATCATCCCTAACATATCACAGCTTCAGTTTCATTAAATCCTTCCAACAAACTTCTGTTTTTTAATTTACTATAAAAGTTTTTTTTCTTTCACACTTAAATTTGGACAGACTTCAAAGATCTAACCGATTCCGGAAATCTTTTTCACAGTAAAAAACACGAAAAAGTTTGACTTTTCTAGGTAACCTTTGAAAAGTTGTATAAATATGGCAAAATTGAGTACACGAAAGGTAATTGGAACGATTGTATTGCGTTTTTTCTTCGGTCAATCGAGGATTTTGATTATTTTGTCGAAGAAAATGTGTGGTGTCGTGAGAAGTGCGCACGAGAGCATAAAATAAATGGGCAGACAGGTCTGTTTATTTTATTCAATATTTCTGTCCAGTTTGCTTCGAATAAGAATGATTGTCCAAAAAGATAATCTCGTTCTCACTGCAATAATGTGGAATTTTAATCCGATAGATTTTATTTCTAAAATAAAATTTAAATAATAATTCCTTGAGAAGTTTATTTCAAAATGATTGTATTTAATATAATAATATAGTTTTACAATTT
>NW_018108285.1:151500-160138 GCF_000183805.2 Loa loa
CCTTTCTTCATCATCCCTAACATATCACAGCTTCAGTTTCATTAAATCCTTCCAACAAACTTCTGTTTTTTTAATTTACTATAAAAGTTTTTTTTCTTTCACACTTAAATTTGGACAGACTTCAAAGATCTAACCGATTCCGGAAATCTTTTTCACAGTAAAAAACACGAAAAAGTTTGACTTTTCTAGGTAACCTTTGAAAAGTTGTATAAATATGGCAAAATTGAGTACACGAAAGGTAATTGGAACGATTGTATTGCGTTTTTTCTTCGGTCAATCGAGGATTTTGATTATTTTGTCGAAGAAAATGTGTGGTGTCGTGAGAAGTGCGCACGAGAGCATAAAATAAATGGGCAGACAGGTCTGTTTATTTTATTCAATATTTCTGTCCAGTTTGCTTCGAATAAGAATGATTGTCCAAAAAGATAATCTCGTTCTCACTGCAATAATGTGGATCGAAAACGTTGAGGAACAAAGATGATAATTTGTTTATAGAAATGATTCCGCTGACCGATTAACATCCATCCTAATAGATTCTGAATTTCTTACTGCTTTATGCAGATCATCCCTTGAATACTTCGTCGAAATGTATGAGTTTTGTTTGTCTTTGAAATTTGTAGAATTGGAAGATGCCGGAAAAGATATTGTGGAGATAGCAATGATGTACGCAAATGCGCAACATGCATTATGCTTATTCCGGTGTAAAAATGACCGGTTAACATCGATGAGACCTCCAGTAAATGATCCTGATGTTTTCGAAGAATTCCAGGCCCGAAGGCCATATCAGTACCTACAAATTTGTTACTGGAAGGTTCTATTTTTAATAACTGTCTGATAAATAAAAGTTTGTATAATAATTTTCCGACGTGTTTTATCATTTCTGGTTCAAAAGTATGCCACTCGTTTTCAGCAAAAAGATTTGGCATCAGCCGTAAGAAGCGCCTATACATATTTGGTGGCAAATCCCAAAGATCAGGAAACGTTGGATAATTTAGCTTTTTACATGGAACAAGACGGGTATCATGAAGATATGCTTATTGATGCCCGACAAATGAAATATGAGGTAAATGAATGAGATTTACCAACCATACTTTTGAATAATTGATAAATGAGATGATTGAAGTCGGAATGAAGGAAAAAAAAAGGAAAAACCAAACTTGACGGGTTGTTGTAGGATTGAGATTTCTCCGCTCTTTATATAAATAATACTAGGTCTTCAAATTGCATTATGGTACGTATGAATGCTTATAAGCTTATGCATTTAAATGAATGCATGATGTTATTATTCTAATTATCTTACTAAGCGGATTTCATAGTTATCAAACACAATTGAGTAGAATTAAGTTGGTTCTGAATCCAGGCAAGCTATATGCGAGGTGTCAAAGCATACAACGATGGAGACTGGCAGTTATGTGTTAATGAATTCGAAACTTCAGTGAAACAATTTTTTGACGAGGAGCAAAAGTGTCGGCATATTTGCGAGGATAAATTAAACTGGGAAACGTTTGATAGTGCCAATCCGGAAATCACTATTATCGTTACAAGTTTGTATCAACTGCATTATTTGACACTGAGTTTCCCAAATTTTTTACCGAAATTGCATATATTCATGCTGAACATTTGTTCCAGGTATATATTTATCAGTACTGCGATGTAAACATGACTGTGTTAAGAAGTTGTCACGGGTAAATGGTCATGATATCGGGTTCATTCTTCCAACATACTTCGAATATCTTCATGTTTGCTACTATAAGTGTTAGTTTACCTATAAAGTAAGGAAGGGCGGAGTATAAATGCTAGCATGACCATGCATTCGATAACATTGCTCATGAATCATCTATAAAAAGGCTATCAACCGTTACACCATTCCGTTTAATTTACCGATTAATTGGACTGTCTGTTGTTCGAACCGTAGGAGGCCAGTACGGCAAGTATTTTCTGGGTTTGCTAGAATTCTTCGGGATAATGTTCAGGTAATAACAAAGCCGACTGGAATAATGATTTAATAGAATGAACTTGTGTAACAAAGAAACAGCAGTACAAATTTTGGCCAAATGAAATAACGAAGCAAAAAAAAAAGAAGTTTCTTTGTAATGTCAGTATTTTCCAGATTTAAGGGGATTGTCAAATTACGAATCGCTATACTCTATCTGTATTTTTTGAGCAAAAGATGCGACCGTTCAACAATTTCTGAAAATTTCCAGTGAATCGGGGAAGAGATGTATGCGAAGCCGTTGCAAATAGCATTCTGCTGAATCCAAGCAACCCCATCATGCGGCGTAACAGGCTCTTCTATTCTAAAACATATAGGAGTGATGATCTTTTCAAACCTTCTGATGTAAGTTTCCAAAGCATCATATAGGATCTCTCTCCTTTTGGTGATGGAATACGTTTTGCTAAAATGTCCACTGACATACACATAAAAAGCAACGAATACACAAAGAGCAAACGTACCAAACATGAAGAGCAACGAATACTTTCTTGTGAATAGCTATGATTGCAGGAAATTATCGAATTCCATAAGCGGTATGCAATTGAACGACTGTTCTTGGAGTTCGTCGATGAGCGTTTCAAGTTCGAGAACAATGAGGTACGGATAATTTATGTTTGCTGTTAAAGAATAGAAGACGGTCTTATACATAGTCTTCCGGTTACTATCAGCATCAATGCAAAAGCATAATTGAGCATGACGGTAATTTGCAGCTACCCGCAGAAAGAGTAGATGATCGTCTTCCGCTGGATACAACCATACCAATTAACGATGATTTTGACTATTCTGCCATTGAAAAGGACTTGTTCACTGAGGGAGAATGCTCGGCACTAGCAATAGCGGCTATATTCGAAACAAAAACAGCACAACAAAAACAGTTATTAATCGATCTCAGTGATCGAATAGCGTCACGGTATAGAACCAGAATTCTGTACCATTCTCTCACTTGTTCCCCAGATACCACTGCACCGAAATGTCCTCACCATTCACTGATTGTGTCCATAGATCGTTCAAGTTGTGGTACATTCTTAACTGATCCAAACTCCTGTGTACTCATTTTTTGCGTTGAGTAGATGACAGTGACCACTTCGCTATTCTAATAAGAGGCATTTGCATAAAGTCGAATATCCATAAAAATCTCTGTAGGAAGAATGGTACTTCCGTAATTTAACTACATAAATTTAGTCTACAAAACCGCAAACACAACTCATAATAAGCAGTGACTTGAATTATATAAATCCGTCTTCTTCATATAATTTCACTGTCGTGTATCCTACCCAATGTAAATAAGCAACAGCAAACTGAATCTGGAGATATAACCCAGCATTTCAAACTATCTTGCTTTATCAGACGATATTCGAAACCACGATGGATGTATACGGGTAAAAGACCACGGTTTTTTGACATGAACGTGTTCATATAAAAACTTCACGGATCTAAATCTAACACCGTTTTTACTATTACTGATGTAGCTGTGCTCCAATTTATTGCATGTAATTTCTACAGTCACGAAACAAAACATAGCGTAAAATTGAACAATTTAACCAAGATATTCAAACAAGCATATACAAGCACACAAGCAAACAGACATATACAAACATACAAATACATTCCAAATATTATGGCACCAATACTACCTTGAATCGTTTTTGAAAAAAAACCTCGAATCCATGTCTCTAGGCATAACCTTCTTCTCTGTTAACCATAAACTATATTCCCTAATTTAAAACACAGTACGTAAATCAAACTGGTATCATTATTAGTGAATGGATGATATTTAATATGAGGATTATCTTCTATAACATCGAACATCAAACATATAAATGGAATTTTATTCCTTTAATCGATTTGATTCTACGTAATACATGTAATGCTTTAGAGTTATTAGCAAAAGTGATGGAAGTGATCAACACAAAAATAGGAAAAAAAGTACCCGCACAACAGCACAATTCCATAGAGCTACATCCTTGCAGAATTACGAGCACGCTCAGCATACTTCACCGGGAAATGCAGGAGAAAAGAATTAAGAACATATTCACAAATTCGAAGAAGTCAGAACAGAATTGACCAATATTATTTCGAAAAGGTCTTGTAAGACACAATATCTTTCAAAGGAAATTTCAAAGTCAAAATGATCTCTAGAGACAATGGTCAGACATTTGGCACATCCTCTGACAAAAATTTAATTATTTTGTAATCTGGCACTTGCAAACTAATGTTTTATATAAATTCAGAAACACCAAGCGACATTAATGAATCAGTGTGGCGTCGGTACATGACCATCAACATAGAAATTTCTAGTTATTGGAGGCAAAGTTAATACGATATTATCTAATTCTTTGGTTAAAATGATTTGACATGAAAGACGCGAATTAGGCTTCAACGCGGGGGCCATATCCAGCATATCATCCTCGGCTTCCTTTGCTTCAGGTAATTTCTGATAAAACTTTTCATCGACGTATACATGACAAGTAGAACAAGCACACGAAGCCTCACATGCTCCTTCAATATCGACTTTAT
Organism: Loa loa; assembly: GCF_000183805.2. Classification (NCBI taxonomy): domain Eukaryota; kingdom Metazoa; phylum Nematoda; class Chromadorea; order Rhabditida; family Onchocercidae; genus Loa; species Loa loa. The sequence continues at coordinate 156,011 of NW_018108285.1, forward strand.
ACCTTAAATATGTATGGTCATGAACCTAATAGAAAAAAACTCTTTTGTACTACTCTTACAAAAGTGTTTTACGCTTTTTTCACAAAGATCTTTCGATAAGGAATGATCAAAAGACCTTTGTAAAAAAACTACATGAATGCATACTTCGTTGTGCTATTTTCCCAACAATTCTTCCACTTTTTAAATTTAGAACAGCAGGACAATGGCATAGAATCTGCTGAATAAACAAGAACCACATAAACAGAATCCCCGAACTTTCCCATAAAATCTTTTGTTTTCAGCTTTTGAATAATTCAAATCCCGAAAAAAACATTTGCAATTAAAGAAGAAAACACACGCGCTACCAGTTAGTTGTCTTTAAGAAAAAAACCCAAAATTAATATCTTAAAGTGAATACCTGTGTGCTAGATACATAACATTGTCACCAACTTTGCCCCTAACTTTCTTGATTGTTCCGTCAGGTAAAATGAAATTAACATGAACGATCTCGCTTTCCGATGCTGAATTTCGACATTCATATTCGCCGGTTTTGAGAAATGCACCCACATGGAAAGGTACCTGCACCACTTTTGTTAATGATGTTATTCGTAACAATGTCGGCAGCATATTTCTGGAAAATTGGATGAGTGAATGAACATGAAAACACTTTCATATGTCAAAATACACATTTCTTGCAAAGACAAAACCTTTGATTAATATCTTTAGAAGGATTTCAAATTTCAATCACTTTTAGAATTCTTATATGCAAGGTTTCTAATACGTATAATCATAAAACCATCCTCATATATATACGATTCTCTCGACCCTGCCGAAACGGGACTGTTCACCAAGGACAATTACTTCTCTGGACAGCTAGTTGACCATTTTTCACAAACTTATTATAAACTGACAGACTAAGGAGTGCAGATATAATCCAGTCCCCATTATTCTCGTCACATCAGGCTCATATTACTTGAAAACAACGGCTAGCATCCAAGAATATGTCTAAAAATCTAGGATGAAACATAGAACTTGTATATCTGGTCCAAATTTCACACATAACGTTTAAAAACGATATCACATACCGCATGTGCAACATGGAAGAGTCATAAACGGTTCCCGTTAGTGATTGTTCTTGATGGTACCAGCTCGAATACATCACATCATACAGAAAGTGAATACCTCAAAGGAACTTCACATTAGGCGAACGTAGCTATTCAAGATATTTGAGGTACCAACTGCTCGAAAGTAATTCGAACATTTTTTTGCTCCGATCACTTTCAAGTCCAAGAAATTAATAAAGTCCCGAGAAAACTATCGCACCAATCCTTTCAATCCACTTGTTTTATTTAACTGGAACTAAAAGAATCCCGTCATAAAAGCGTGCCAACTCCTGAAATACAACGCACCCATCGAAAGTCACGCCCGCAATGCAACCTTCTTGTTTCAACTCAATTCCCATGCATCTTCATCCAATGGCGTCAAATGACTCGACATTGTACTACGGAAGGGTAGCCCCTTCCCGGATAGTTCCCGTCAACTCATCCTTCATATTATCCCGTTCAACTTACTCATGAATTAAGCAATCCACCATTAGTCACCGCCTTACCATTCCAGGCTCGGTGCATAATCATCCTTTTACAATGAGCACGAGAATCCCCGTTTTACTTTGAGGATAGAATACTATTTTTGAACATGCTGCATTACATCCTGAGGAACTTAGCTTTATTACCATCTTTCAGGAAATGATAGGTAATAGCCATAATCGATAGAAAAAATTGTCCGGTAATTTTGATAACTTCCATCGGAAGTTTTCGGTGTGACATTTCGAATCCAAAATTTTGAAGCACTAATTCTTTGTGATTCTTAGGATGATTACAGAAGACATCGGTACTATAGAGGTTGGACAGCAGAATAAACTCGGCGTTCTTTTGGGCCTTTAGGGCTTTGGTCAGTTTCGTATTATTCGTTATAAGCAAAATCTTCGGTAAGTTTTGGGCTTTTCTCCTTATTTTTTGTTGTTAAACACCAAGTTTACTTGTCTTTCTTACCTTCGGATATTCTCGTCATGCAAAAACGACAACTTTAACCCACCCTATTCTTCACAAAAAAAAAAAAGGAAAGCGTGGCGACAAAATAAATGACGGCAGCAACAAAGAAATGAAGTGAAAAGGAAAGAATGCATGGTTGCCTTTTTATTTTAAGCATGCTATGAGTTTAAATAAAATAAAATTTGCCGTTTTCTGTTTCTTTATTTAATTTTTACTAATTGTGTGAGTTCTGCACAGCGTGTAGACAGTTCCACGGTTGCATACCTACTAATAAACCCCTAATTTGTGTTGTTGTCCCGAAATCCGATATCATATCAGACCGGTGCAGTCCTCCAACAGTACCTACCAGCTACCCTTATCCAGCCATCCCTCACCCATCCACAGCTCCTCCCCCGCACCTTCCCCAACCCTTCATGCCCCTGTGACAAATTGGCTATTCATCCTTCAACCTATGAAGGTGTCGATTTTTAACGCTCCTGGTATGGTCTTTGGTTTTCCCGGATGATTACATCCAGTGGTGCGCGGGCGGGTGAGTGGTTTTGTGGTTTGGAAGTTTCCTAGTTTTGATGACTTTCTCATGAATAAGTGTATAAGTATATAAATATGGCCGGTTACGGGTGAGTATAGACAGAAAATCTTACACGAGAATGACGAGGGCCATTCCATAGCTTGTTATACTCACATCCCTCGCGCTAATATCACGACACATTTCTCTCTTGTCCTATTGACGTAAGTTATGATATCAAATCATCTCTCTGAGCAGCCGCCAATCCCCTGACCTTTATTGGCAGATTTCATTTCATAATATCATATACTCAACTCGAAGATGAATAAACACATTGTAGATGTGGCAACTTTCTATGACACTCTTTGCGGCTTGGTTCCATTATTGCATTACCTATGATACTGTCATTCTTTCAACTCTAAAACTGAAGTAAGTTTTCAGCTCCAAAGCTGAATATTTTCCAACACTCGTTATGTAGCACTATCCTTTCGGCTTGATTTATCTGAGATCTGTCGAGCGCAATTTTGGATGAAGTTAGAGAGGAAAGATGATTTACGTTGTATAATGAGAAGTCAGATACCAGCTGTGCCTTGATACTACCTGATCATTGCATTTCTTGTGGTAGGGAATTTAGCGATCGGATTCAGTGACAGGTGAATCATGATTTTCACATAATATAATAAGTGCTAAAACTTCACGTCCCATTTCAGGAAAATGACGGTAGAAGACCTGGTAGCATCCTCAAAAGTACTAGCTGTTGGTGTTAAGAATTTTTCTTTACCAAAATTTGGCATATATTCGCAAGCCTATAGTGCCGGAAACTCTGATTCTCCTTTTGCATCATTAATGCGAATTTTTCCTAATCAGAAAGCACTACCCATGGAGAATCCATTAGTGGTGAGCTTTGCTTTTTTTGTAAAGTGAAAGCGACACTAGGCAACTTTTTCCTGGATGAAGGACTATGTAAGCAGAGTACCATTTAGTAAGTAGAATAATTAGTAGTGTCACTTGACTAAAGTAATACCTTTCCATACTGCTGTGGAAGGGTATTATTTTCATACTGAAGGATACTGGAGGGACTGGAGGGATATAATTCTAGTTGTATAATTTTCGAGATTTTCACTCTCATGTAATGAAAAATTATTTGCGCATTTTCTCAGATAGAGATAAATTTGTTACTTTTTATGGACCGTACCATTTATATTCTGTACCATTTATATTTCTGTACCATTTATACCATTCTGTACCATTTATACCATTCTGTACCATTTATATTTCTGTTGTTTTGTAAAGTGATTTTTAGGTGATTTCTAGCGATGATGATGCTAATAGATCAACTACTGATATAGTTTACACCCGAAAAGATTTGCACGATCTTCTAGCATCTGATGAGAATTTTAAAGGTTATCAAACAGTCATTATTTCTTCTGAGGATGCTTTCGAAGAAGGATTGGTTGTTTTTCCTATCTGTTGTACATTACATGATAGAGTAATGTATCAGTAATTGTATCATCACGGTAACCTTTGCAGGTCCGTCGAAAGCGTGTTTCCTCTAATGTTAATTTTGATTGACGAGCCATCATCTCATGTATC
>NW_018108285.1:160813-165641 GCF_000183805.2 Loa loa
ATATTCTGTACCATTTATATTTCTGTACCATTTATACCATTCTGTACCATTTATACCATTCTGTACCATTTATATTTCTGTTGTTTTGTAAAGTGATTTTAGGTGATTTCTAGCGATGATGATGCTAATAGATCAACTACTGATATAGTTTACACCCGAAAAGATTTGCACGATCTTCTAGCATCTGATGAGAATTTTAAAGGTTATCAAACAGTCATTATTTCTTCTGAGGATGCTTTCGAAGAAGGATTGGTTTGTTTTTTCCATCTGTTGTACATTACATGATAGAGTAATGTATCAGTAATTGTATCATCACGGTAACCTTTGCAGGTCCGTCGAAAGCGTGTTTCCTCTAATGTTAATTTTGATGACGAGCCATCATCTCATGTATCAAAAGCAACACAGCGGTCATCTGCTTCGGACCGTCATGTAATTTTTCCTTCTTTATTTCAGCATATTTTTTTTTAAAAGAATTTTCAATAATAGCAACATTTCTTAGGCAGAGCACACAGCTCTGCCATGTCAGATTGTATGCGTTGTTTTCAGGCATGAGATCCACTTCTATCACTTCTAACTCGGTTGATTAGGTCATTTTAGTTAAAACATTATCTATTTCTTTTCCTCAGCATATTTGTAAGCATGGTTTACACCATGTTAGAACATCTTAATACCCATGCGATTTTTAGAATGTGAATGGATATAATAAAGTTATTAATTTTTGTCGTTTTTTAAGTTTAACAGGGATTATGCGCGTCGAAAATTAAGATGGCATGTTTACAAGGTTGTCTGTTTTTAAAGACTATAGCAAGTTCCTTTTGGCAAAATATCGATAAATTGTTGTACTTATAGCACATTTGCTTGGTTTCCTTATTATTTTTACTGAACCACTTTTGATTACTGTTCAAAAAAACTTTCGGAAAAAAGTCGTTTGTCCAAATTTTAATTTTACGAAGGTTTTCAAAATAGTTTCGTGCCGAATATAGGAATTCCTTCATTACTTCATCTTCGACACTGAGTTGTTTGATGAAGTATACCTCACATGTACGACAATTTACCGGATAACGCTGTAGAACGGCAGCCGCTGTTCGTCAATTACTTTTGAATATTTTACACTCGTGGTAAATTGTACCTCGCATGATTTGTTGCAGTGAATTTTTGAATGATTACTCTCACTGGCTTTACGGTCTTGTCTGTCTTGCATGTTTTTTTTTTACTTCTTTAAAAGAAGTCTCTTTAATCTCTTCAAAAGAGATTTTATTTCTTAATTTCAGTGACTTGCCGCATCATAGAAATTTCTTTTCCGTATTATATACAGTACTGTATGGAAGCTTGTTCGGTGTTCCCTGTAATCGTTTTTTTTTGAAATATATACAATTTTATGTCCAGGATATGCCTGTGGTGCTGCCTCCTCCTAATCCATCGCAAAAAACAACGTGTTTACTCTATATGGAAGCCTTCGACATTGTTATTCCGAACTCTCGTTACTTAACTGTTGATAGTGAGGGCAAAAACAAGTATTCTTCTGAGCCAGACCACTATAAGTGCAATATCAACAGGCAAGGTGGTGCAAGGTTGGCTGCATTTGTAATCTTAGATCTCGTGCCACTTCGAATTTGATTGCTAACAAAAAAAAAAGGAATATGTCTCCTATATTGGTTTTTATTCCTAACAAATTTACAACGATGATGAATTAAAATAAGAAATTATTTTAGTTTTATAATTGATGTTGAAGTTGAAGAGGACATACAAGACGCCAAAAAAGAATTCTCTTTGAAGAGTGGGACTGCGATAACATTTCAGTGAGTCACATTTTCAACTAATCATTCATTCAATTGTATATTAGTGTTGAAATTTAAAGTTCATAATTTTCAGGTTAGATTTCGTACGAAGTCGGAATGGCTATTGGTATTTAGATGGTACCACGTTAAAGAATAGTTTCAAAATTACTGCTGTGGGCAGCGAAGTTGGTATTTCCTTTTTTTTTTTATGCATAAAATACTTTAAGAGGTATTGGTAGTATTTTGCATTGTGGTTTAATATCCAAAATAAGAGTAGTTATATTTTGCAGACTCATAATCATAGGCGAGACATTGTTACCAATTGATAATCTTTATAATTTGATGAACGGTGTTTATATTACAATCAGTTCTCATTTAGCAAGGCCTAACTGTGAGCAATGGTACTGCTACGAATCGAGTAGATGTTGGAGCCGTGTTTAACAGAAATTTTGCTTGTTATCAAACGGATGCTGCAGTTTTCAACGTATCAGGTGATACTAATCCAACACATGTTGGAATTGTGCTACGGAATTTCGAAGTAAGTGACTGTAAATTTTCTTGCAGTCATTTTTCACGATATTTATTGTGTTCCTTTTAAAGCCATTTTAATGAGAACGCGTGAAAAAACGGGAGCAGAAAATGAAAAAATTGAAGTCGAAGACCTGATGAGCAGTGATTGTAGAGTGCGACGGGAACATGTCAAGTAAAGTTAAATTAATTTCAGGTGACTTTGGGAGTTGCAGGTAACAAGACAAAGTTCGGGTACCATACATCGGACTGTGTTGGGACGTTTAGTGCTGGCACTTGGATGGGTATTATCGTTTCTGTTGTCTTTTTAAGCATTCTCTTGTTCGGTTATCTGATGGTACAGTCAATACACACGATGGATCGATTTGATGACCTGAAACAAAAGCAAATCATAATCAATTTCAAAGATTAAACAATGGTACATTACATTTAGTAGATTATAACATTCTGGTACTTGGCACTGCTGCTGTATATTCCTGCCAACAATATGTGTATAATATTAATTAGAATTTGAGAGATGAAAAGAAACGCTTGTAGACTTTCAAGCCATCCGGAAAATGATTACTGTTACTCTTTTCTGTGTCTCATTGCTGGTAGTAATTGTTGCCAAATCCGGGTAATAGATCAATCGCTTTTATGGTATTGTATTTATTGCGCACACATAATTGTTTCATCCTATTTCTAGCCATGATCTTTCAAGCAGTCTGTGTATGGTATGGCGCCGCACAATTTTCCAAATTCTGCCAGTGGTATCCATAATCATTTAATGAACAGTCTGTAGTTCAAGGGATGGTACGCTTCATATCAAATTTCAGTATGCTGTAATAAATTTCTTCTGTGCACTAAGCTAAACCCTTATTTGGATTACTCACGGTCCACGCCAGTAAAATAGAATTTTTCTGTTTGAATTTTACATTGATTTCTCATGATCTCCCAGTTTACTTATGTTTTCTGTATGATCGAGAAATACATTGTGGTCAGTTAGTGGTTGGATATAAGTTTTACTGATATGTCATGTATAAATTTCCGTTGCGAACTTTTAATTCATTGTTATTCGGTGACATGATTGTAGTCATGAAACTAAATCATGACTGGAAATGCCCGAACTCGTTTAAACTGTCCAAAATTTCGTCCTCGTTTTTCAGTTATGTTTTTAGATGTGTAGCTGTTTACCCGGGAATTGTAACCACTCATTTTCTGATGTTATCTTTCCTTTCAGTAGAGAAAACGTTGCAACATAGTAAATATATTTTCGTTTTTTTCGAATTTGCGACGACACCCAACGTCATTATATCGTTGGTTCCAGCACTTCTCAAAGAGGGCTTATTCTTGACACCATACACTTTGAGTGAGTAATTCCAACCAGAACTAGCCATGAAATGAGTTACTGTTACCAGGACTCCTACGAACATAGATGGATTGTGAGCTGCCTCTCCCGCAATTTTTGCAAGGTAAACGATAGGGAATGATGCATCTTTAATTTGTTTGGGAATAGCACTACCAGATTGCGCCTTCAAGAAAACCAGATGGAGTACTGTGGAGAACATTACAAGCAGTGCGTCATCAAGATGGCAGTGTTTATTCATATGGACATAGTAGTTTATGGATTGACCAGATGAGCTCTTACTTTTTTACTCATTCAGTTTTTTTTTTTCTTTTCACTTCCCATTCACTCATTCAGTTTTCTTTTTTTTTTCATTTTCCACTCCTTCACTCATTCACAGCCCCCCAAAGCTCATTACTTTATATATGTCTCATTATATAGCAAAACAGAAAAGAAATCATTCCTATCTTAAATGATTTCCAGGAAAAGCAATGACCGTTTGATTGTTATCCGAAGGTGACAAGCCACTAGGGGTGTCATATAACAAGCGAGTCCGCGACAACGGCACTGAGCATACGATCAAGAGTGGCATTTCACTGAGATCGTATGAACTTGTTGAGGAGGATTGCAGATATACGGTAAGACATTTGTCAAAAACAGATGACTTGAGCAGAATGAGTTTTGTTCGTAATAAACAGTTGTAAGAGCCCATTTTTGCACAGCAGAAATAAAAAACTGGTAAGAATTACTGAAGAAGGAAAAACGTTCGAACAAAAAAAGAAGACAAAACAAACATTAAAAAAAGACAAAACAAAATGGGCGGTGTTTTGAAATCAAAAATTAGTGAAATTTTCAAGCAGCACCAATAATTAAAGGAAGAAAAGACAGTTGCATTAATGATAATGACAAAAATCGGCAATGAATGTATGAAATGATCACGATACTTATGCAATTTGTACCCTAGCAAACCTGCTATTCCTTTTGTTGTTATTGTGTTTTTTCTGAATAATTTTGCTAATAATAATAACAATTAATAATTAACAATAATAACAATAATAATAATAATAATAATAATGATAATAATAATAATAATAATAATAATAATAATAATGATAATAATAATAATAATAATAATAATAATAATAATAATAATAATAATAATAATAATAATAATAATAATAATAATAATAATAATAAT